>NW_025408078.1:0-78635 GCF_905475395.1 Chrysoperla carnea
ATATGCATTAAAACGACAAGGTCGTACTTTGTATGGTTTTGGAGGTTAAGAAAATATAATAATTTACTTAAAATATTTAGTAAATTTATTAAAGAATATTTAATACATCCGATAAATTTAAACAGGCTTTCCTTTTTGGGAAGCCACTAATTTTATTTATATAAGAGTAAATAAATTTGTTAATAAATATAACATATTATATAATTTGTTTACAACAAATTATTTTGTTTATAACATACATTACCAAATATTTTTATTTTTTTTTTTTTTTTTTATTGTAATATATCTGCAATAATAAATTATAATTTGTATATTATCTATTTTATTTTACAATAACTTATTGAATTTTTGAAAAAATTTTATTATAAATTAATATACTATTATATTTTTTATATATACAAGTTAAGAGTAACAAGTATCGATAGGAGATTATCGAATTTATAACTAATAAAACATTTCGCCTTAATCAAAGAAAATAAAGATTTTGCTATACCATTTTTTATACTTTCAATAAATAATTTATTATTAAATTTTTATTATTTCATTTATTTTTTAAAATTATTAAAAATATTTTTCTAATAATTATAAGCGTACATAAACAAGTAGTAAATGTAAAATGAAAATAATAAAGGTAATGTAATGCATTTGCATTACACTGATTTACGATATATATTCCGCGATATCCTTTATTATATTTAAAATTAATAATATTGATATACTAATAATAGATATATTCAAGCTATTAATATATAAAATTTTATATTAAATATGATATTAATAATTGTTTATTTTATTTTTTTGTATATATAAAAATAATTTACTCTTATTTAAAAAATTTGATGGCTCTCTTAAAAAGAGAGCCGTTTTTATATGTTGATGTATTTTTATGTTATCAATTAAATAATATTTTCGATTTATTTATTTTGAACTTGTATATTTTGTAACAGCTTTAGTACCTTCACTAACAGCGTGCTTTGCCAATTCACCAGGTAATAATAATCGAACTGCGGTTTGAATTTCCCGACTTGTGATTGTTGAACGTTTATTATAATGTGCTAAACGTGATGCTTCAGCAGCAATACGTTCAAAAATATCATTAACAAAACTGTTCATGATACTCATAGCTTTACTAGAGATACCAGTATCAGGATGCACTTGTTTTAATACTTTGTAAATGTAAATTGCATATGATTCCTTGCGCTTCCTCTTCTTTTTCTTATCACTCTTTGATATATTTTTTTGAGCTTTGCCAGCTTTTTTTGCTGCTTTTCCACTTGTTTTTGGTGGCATTGTTACAAACAATTAATATACACAGATAGTTACAGAACACCAGTCAGTATATGTATGAGCGTGTCGTGTATACAACTAGCGTATTATATACGCGAAGATGGATATAACAATAAAAATGAATACTACTCTCTGATTGGCTAAAAATAATACTATAAGGTGATTGGTTTATTTTTAAAGTTTTATATTTTATAAATATTATAAATTAAAATACCCAAATAACATTTTAAACATTTATGTTACAATCCCCGTAACGTACACATCTGTGTGATTATATTTACAAAAAAAAATATTAATTAAATAAATTTATTCGCTATGTCTGGACGAGGTAAAGGTGGTAAAGTAAAGGGAAAGGCAAAGTCAAGATCAAGCCGAGCAGGATTACAATTTCCTGTTGGAAGAATTCACAGATTATTACGAAAAGGAAATTATGCTGAACGAGTAGGTGCTGGTGCCCCAGTATATTTGGCTGCTGTTATGGAATATTTGGCTGCAGAAGTTCTCGAGTTAGCTGGTAATGCTGCCCGTGATAACAAAAAAACACGTATCATTCCACGTCATTTACAATTGGCAATTCGTAATGATGAAGAATTAAATAAATTATTATCTGGTGTAACAATTGCTCAAGGTGGTGTATTACCAAACATTCAAGCAGTGTTATTACCAAAGAAAACTGAAAAGAAAGCATAAATTAAAAACATTGCATTAATTTTTATAATAATAATACATCGATCATAGGCCTTTTAATAAAAGGCCACAAATTTATTTAAAATAAGAGTAAAAATTATTTTTATAAATAATATATTATAATATTTTTTTAAAGAATCAATTTAAATAATTATAAATTAATGATTCTTTTTTTTTTTTTCTTTTTTTATATGTTATTATGGAAATAATTCATCATATTATGATGACATTTAGGTAACATATTATAAGAATATTCATAAAATATTATCAAAATAATATTGTATTATGATGATATTTAGACAAAATATTATAAGAATATACACAAAATATTATCAAAATAATATCATTAGATAACAAAACTGTTCATGATACTCATACCTTTACTAGAGATAAAAGTATCAGGATGCACTTGTATTAATACATATTATCACAACATCACAAAATATTTTTTAAAAGGAAAAATTTTTTTAAAATTATTATAAAATTTGATTGAATTAAATTTCAATTTATTTTTTTAATAATTAAAGAAAAAAAAAAAACAAAGCATATAAACTTTCTATTGAAAATGTTATTTTAAACTAGATGGCCAAGTGAACTTCGTTACACAAACAATATATGACGTATTCGTTATTTAAATAATCAGTATCCTTTGATATTATATCAATACGTTACTCTCTTCTTTTGATACATATTAATAAAATTTCAATTTATAAGATTTTATGTCAATTATATAAATAATATTATAAATTTTCTAAATACATAAGTTAAGTAACAAAAAATTTGAATAACAAGATAAATTTATATATTATGTTTTAATACTCGATACTATAATATATCGCATCCGTTACCAATTATTCGGTATCCTTTGATTTATACACAGAATGAACTAAAAATATATATCAAATTTATTTTATTTATTTATATATTTAATATTATTATTATTATTTTATATTACAAAGTTTCTTAACGAAGCTTACAATGATTTCTCATATCGTACTTAACAAAATTATTTAGATCATATAAAATTTAAATTGTTAAAAAATTTGTATATTTATTATTATTATTATTTATTTTTATTAAAATTACATAACATAAAATTAATAATATTTTAATAATTATATAAATTAATTCTTATTTAAAATAATCTTATATTAATCTCAACAAATACTCTAATAATATATTTTGTCATAAATTTTTTTATATTTAAAATAAATATTATAATATATAAATACTTATATCAGTATAAAATTTCTTTATATAATTATGAAAAAATTAATTTAATAGTTAATTATTGATATTAATGCATAAATAAAAGTATTTTCTAATGAAATATATTTTGTCAATGTTCGATTAACACATTTCATAATAATACGTTTTCATTATTGACAAAAAAAGTTTTTCTAAAAATGAAATCTTATACTATAATATATATATTTATATATTAAATTTTTTAATTATTTATATACTAATAATTTATAATAAATCGATATTAAATAAAAAATAAAAATATATACTTTTTAAGTTTACCTTAAAAATATTATTGTTTTGTATGATTGAAATAATTAATATTAAACTATGTTTATTAATAATTGTTAATAAAAAAATTAAATATATTTTAATTTATAAAATAAATATTATTATTAAATTTATAATTTATTATTTTATATATTATAGAAATTGAAAAAAATAAATCATGTTTACTACGACAGTAAATTAGAAATACTATTTAATTTTTATGTGTTTTCTACATGGTACTTTGACTTACATAGGGACTTATATTATTGTGAATAATGATATAATTGAAAACCTTTATTTTTTATTTGATAGAATTATTATATTTTATCATTTAAATATTTATAATAAATACATTATTTTTATAAAGTAAAAAAATATGGCCGAAGAAAATTCTACAGCTGTTGCAGCAACTGCGGTTACTGCTGCTTCTACAACACCAACAAAAAAAGCAACAGCTTCTGGTGCTAAACGTACAAAACAACATTCAAAACCAACACATCCACGTACATCAGAAATGGTTGTTAACGCAATTAAAAATTTAAAAGAACGTGGTGGTTCATCATTACAAGCAATTAAAAAATATTTAGCTGCAAATTATAAAGTGGATTCTGATAAAATTTCACCATTTATTAAAAAATATTTAAAAGCTGCTGTAACTGAGGGAGCCTTGGTACAAACTAAAGGTAAAGGTGCATCTGGTTCATTCAAATTGGCTGCTTCCGCTTCATCTAATTCTTCAGCTAAATCAAAAGTATCCAAAAAAGAAAGTGGAGCAAAAGGTTCAGCAAAGAGTGCTAAAAGTAAACGGGCACCAAAAGAAAAGAAAGCCACAACTACATCATTGGCAGCCAAAAAGCCTAAAGCAAAAAAAGCGACTCCATCATCATCAACTGCTGCTAAAAAAGTTACTGCAAAATCATCAGCGGCATCAAAAAAAGCACCAGTTAAAGCAAAACCAGCAAAAAGTACAAAATCCGCTGCCAAAAGTAGCCCTGCTCGTAAACCGAAAGCACCAAAAGCTAAGAAAGCTTCTGTTGCCAAATCATCTCCTACAAAAATTAAAAAAGCAGCACCAAAAAAGAAATGATCTGTTACTTTAATAATATATTGAAATATTTCATTATTTTTGCTAAAAAATGAAAATAACATAGGCCTTAATACAGGCCACAAATTAATATTTGATAAGAGTAAATTATTTTTTGTATAAATATTTTATAAAATAATAGTTAAGAAACATTTGCCACAGTCAGTACCACGGATGGGTGGCCACTTGAGAATACTGTGTGCGGTTGCATTTTTATTTAAAATATATGGTATAATAAATAAGTATATATTTAAATTGATTACTTCATTGAAAATTTTAATAATATACTTTAATATTAATGATATTTATGAAAAATATATATTTGTAAAAATTTTCATTTATTACTGGCAACAGCCATACCACGTTGAAAACACCGGTTCTCGTCCGATCACCGAAGTTAAGCAACATTGGGCACAGTCAGTACTTGGATGGGTGACCGCTTGGGAACACTGTGTGCGGTTGCCTTTTTATATTAAAAATATAAATTATTTTTCTTCTTTTCTTTTTTTTTACACACCATATATAAATATATGTTATTTAGAAATGTAAACCTTTTATATTATTCGTCAACAAATAAATATTATTTTTTGTATAAAATTTTATTGCATTTATAACTCATATCATGGTTACTTTAAAGCGAGAAGTTTTTTTAATATTTCAAATGAATATAAAATAATATAAATTTTATGAAATTTATTTATTTTTAGAAATAGCAATCGCTTATAATTATAACAAAATTTTAATAATGTTTAATTTTATTTCAATAATTTATATATATATATATATATATATATATTTTTTAATAAAAATAATATACTCTTATTTAATAATATATGTTGGTCCTATATATAGGACCGAAAATATTTCTTATTTGTTTTTTTTTTTTTTAAATTGTCATTTAAAACGCTTATGCACGTTCTCCACGAATACGTCTTGCCAATTGTATATCCTTAGGCATAATTGTAACACGCTTTGCATGAATTGCGCATAAATTGGTATCTTCAAATAAACCTACTAAATAGGCTTCACTAGCTTCTTGTAATGCCATAACAGCTGAACTTTGGAAACGTAAATCGGTTTTAAAATCTTGTGCAATTTCACGTACTAAACGTTGGAATGGTAATTTACGAATTAACAATTCAGTACTTTTTTGATAACGACGAATTTCTCGTAAAGCTACTGTACCAGGACGATATCTGTGTGGTTTTTTTACTCCACCAGTTGCTGGTGCACTTTTACGTGCAGCTTTCGTTGCTAATTGTTTTCTTGGTGCTTTACCACCAGTTGATTTACGTGCAGTTTGCTTGGTTCTAGCCATTTTCAAATAATAATGTTTTTACAAAAAAACACACAATTTTAAAAATTATATTCGACAATTTGATACTACAAAGTCAAATGTTTAAATGCGAAATAAATGTGTTGTATTTATATTTATATGAAATTTCAAAATTTTTGTTGTCATATCCTATTGGATAGCTATCAGAGTATGGACTAATCAAATTGTATAGGCGTGGCTTAAAAAATCTTTAATGCTTTATATAAAAAGGCACAATTGTACCGGCGCTCACATACATTACAATACTTGTGAGGTTAACACACGTGTTATCCGTTCGTTAAAATATTGTAAATAATTTTTTATTAAAATGACTGGCAGAGGAAAAGGTGGAAAGGGTCTTGGAAAAGGGGGTGCAAAACGTCATAGAAAAGTTTTGCGTGATAATATCCAAGGTATTACAAAACCTGCAATTCGTCGTTTAGCACGACGAGGTGGAGTAAAACGTATCTCTGGTTTAATTTATGAAGAAACACGTGGTGTACTTAAAGTATTCCTTGAAAATGTTATTCGGGATGCTGTTACATATACTGAACACGCAAAACGTAAAACAGTTACAGCTATGGATGTTGTATATGCATTAAAACGACAAGGTCGTACTTTGTATGGTTTTGGAGGTTAAGAAAATATAATAATTTACTTAAAATATTTAGTAAATTTATTAAAGAATATTTAATACATCCGATAAATTTAAACAGGCTTTCCTTTTTGGGAAGCCACTAATTTTATTTATATAAGAGTAAATAAATTTGTTAATAAATATAACATATTATATAATTTGTTTACAACAAATTATTTTGTTTATAACATACATTACCAAATATTTTTATTTATTTTTTTTTTTTTTATTGTAATATATCTGCAATAATAAATTATAATTTGTATATTATCTATTTTATTTTACAATAACTTATTGAATTTTTGAAAAAATTTTATTATAAATTAATATACTATTATATTTTTTATATATACAAGTTAAGAGTAACAAGTATCGATAGGAGATTATCGAATTTATAACTAATAAAACATTTCGCCTTAATCAAAGAAAATAAAGATTTTGCTATACCATTTTTTATACTTTCAATAAATAATTTATTATTAAATTTTTATTATTTCATTTATTTTTTAAAATTATTAAAAATATTTTTCTAATAATTATAAGCGTACATAAACAAGTAGTAAATGTAAAATGAAAATAATAAAGGTAATGTAATGCATTTGCATTACACTGATTTACGATATATATTCCGCGATATCCTTTATTATATTTAAAATTAATAATATTGATATACTAATAATAGATATATTCAAGCTATTAATATATAAAATTTTATATTAAATATGATATTAATAATTGTTTATTTTATTTTTTTGTATATATAAAAATAATTTACTCTTATTTAAAAAATTTGATGGCTCTCTTAAAAAGAGAGCCGTTTTTATATGTTGATGTATTTTTATGTTATCAATTAAATAATATTTTCGATTTATTTATTTTGAACTTGTATATTTTGTAACAGCTTTAGTACCTTCACTAACAGCGTGCTTTGCCAATTCACCAGGTAATAATAATCGAACTGCGGTTTGAATTTCCCGACTTGTGATTGTTGAACGTTTATTATAATGTGCTAAACGTGATGCTTCAGCAGCAATACGTTCAAAAATATCATTAACAAAACTGTTCATGATACTCATAGCTTTACTAGAGATACCAGTATCAGGATGCACTTGTTTTAATACTTTGTAAATGTAAATTGCATATGATTCCTTGCGCTTCCTCTTCTTTTTCTTATCACTCTTTGATATATTTTTTTGAGCTTTGCCAGCTTTTTTTGCTGCTTTTCCACTTGTTTTTGGTGGCATTGTTACAAACAATTAATATACACAGATAGTTACAGAACACCAGTCAGTATATGTATGAGCGTGTCGTGTATACAACTAGCGTATTATATACGCGAAGATGGATATAACAATAAAAATGAATACTACTCTCTGATTGGCTAAAAATAATACTATAAGGTGATTGGTTTATTTTTAAAGTTTTATATTTTATAAATATTATAAATTAAAATACCCAAATAACATTTTAAACATTTATGTTACAATCCCCGTAACGTACACATATCTGTGTGATTATATTTACAAAAAAAAATATTAATTAAATAAATTTATTCGCTATGTCTGGACGAGGTAAAGGTGGTAAAGTAAAGGGAAAGGCAAAGTCAAGATCAAGCCGAGCAGGATTACAATTTCCTGTTGGAAGAATTCACAGATTATTACGAAAAGGAAATTATGCTGAACGAGTAGGTGCTGGTGCCCCAGTATATTTGGCTGCTGTTATGGAATATTTGGCTGCAGAAGTTCTCGAGTTAGCTGGTAATGCTGCCCGTGATAACAAAAAAACACGTATCATTCCACGTCATTTACAATTGGCAATTCGTAATGATGAAGAATTAAATAAATTATTATCTGGTGTAACAATTGCTCAAGGTGGTGTATTACCAAACATTCAAGCAGTGTTATTACCAAAGAAAACTGAAAAGAAAGCATAAATTAAAAACATTGCATTAATTTTTATAATAATAATACATCGATCATAGGCCTTTTAATAAAAGGCCACAAATTTATTTAAAATAAGAGTAAAAATTATTTTTATAAATAATATATTATAATATTTTTTTAAAGAATCAATTTAAATAATTATAAATTAATGATTCTTTTTTTTTTTTTCTTTTTTTATATGTTATTATGGAAATAATTCATCATATTATGATGACATTTAGGTAACATATTATAAGAATATTCATAAAATATTATCAAAATAATATTGTATTATGATGATATTTAGACAAAATATTATAAGAATATACACAAAATATTATCAAAATAATATCATTAGATAACAAAACTGTTCATGATACTCATACCTTTACTAGAGATAAAAGTATCAGGATGCACTTGTATTAATACATATTATCACAACATCACAAAATATTTTTTAAAAGGAAAAATTTTTTTAAAATTATTATAAAATTTGATTGAATTAAATTTCAATTTATTTTTTTAATAATTAAAGAAAAAAAAAAAACAAAGCATATAAACTTTCTATTGAAAATGTTATTTTAAACTAGATGGCCAAGTGAACTTCGTTACACAAACAATATATGACGTATTCGTTATTTAAATAATCAGTATCCTTTGATATTATATCAATACGTTACTCTCTTCTTTTGATACATATTAATAAAATTTCAATTTATAAGATTTTATGTCAATTATATAAATAATATTATAAATTTTCTAAATACATAAGTTAAGTAACAAAAAATTTGAATAACAAGATAAATTTATATATTATGTTTTAATACTCGATACTATAATATATCGCATCCGTTACCAATTATTCGGTATCCTTTGATTTATACACAGAATGAACTAAAAATATATATCAAATTTATTTTATTTATTTATATATTTAATATTATTATTATTATTTTATATTACAAAGTTTCTTAACGAAGCTTACAATGATTTCTCATATCGTACTTAACAAAATTATTTAGATCATATAAAATTTAAATTGTTAAAAAATTTGTATATTTATTATTATTATTATTTATTTTTATTAAAATTACATAACATAAAATTAATAATATTTTAATAATTATATAAATTAATTCTTATTTAAAATAATCTTATATTAATCTCAACAAATACTCTAATAATATATTTTGTCATAAATTTTTTTATATTTAAAATAAATATTATAATATATAAATACTTATATCAGTATAAAATTTCTTTATATAATTATGAAAAAATTAATTTAATAGTTAATTATTGATATTAATGCATAAATAAAAGTATTTTCTAATGAAATATATTTTGTCAATGTTCGATTAACACATTTCATAATAATACGTTTTCATTATTGACAAAAAAAGTTTTTCTAAAAATGAAATCTTATACTATAATATATATATTTATATATTAAATTTTTTAATTATTTATATACTAATAATTTATAATAAATCGATATTAAATAAAAAATAAAAATATATACTTTTTAAGTTTACCTTAAAAATATTATTGTTTTGTATGATTGAAATAATTAATATTAAACTATGTTTATTAATAATTGTTAATAAAAAAATTAAATATATTTTAATTTATAAAATAAATATTATTATTAAATTTATAATTTATTATTTTATATATTATAGAAATTGAAAAAATAAATCATGTTTACTACGACAGTAAATTAGAAATACTATTTAATTTTTATGTGTTTTCTACATGGTACTTTGACTTACATAGGGACTTATATTATTGTGAATAATGATATAATTGAAAACCTTTATTTTTTATTTGATAGAATTATTATATTTTATCATTTAAATATTTATAATAAATACATTATTTTTATAAAGTAAAAAAATATGGCCGAAGAAAATTCTACAGCTGTTGCAGCAACTGCGGTTACTGCTGCTTCTACAACACCAACAAAAAAAGCAACAGCTTCTGGTGCTAAACGTACAAAACAACATTCAAAACCAACACATCCACGTACATCAGAAATGGTTGTTAACGCAATTAAAAATTTAAAAGAACGTGGTGGTTCATCATTACAAGCAATTAAAAAATATTTAGCTGCAAATTATAAAGTGGATTCTGATAAAATTTCACCATTTATTAAAAAATATTTAAAAGCTGCTGTAACTGAGGGAGCCTTGGTACAAACTAAAGGTAAAGGTGCATCTGGTTCATTCAAATTGGCTGCTTCCGCTTCATCTAATTCTTCAGCTAAATCAAAAGTATCCAAAAAAGAAAGTGGAGCAAAAGGTTCAGCAAAGAGTGCTAAAAGTAAACGGGCACCAAAAGAAAAGAAAGCCACAACTACATCATTGGCAGCCAAAAAGCCTAAAGCAAAAAAAGCGACTCCATCATCATCAACTGCTGCTAAAAAAGTTACTGCAAAATCATCAGCGGCATCAAAAAAAGCACCAGTTAAAGCAAAACCAGCAAAAAGTACAAAATCCGCTGCCAAAAGTAGCCCTGCTCGTAAACCGAAAGCACCAAAAGCTAAGAAAGCTTCTGTTGCCAAATCATCTCCTACAAAAATTAAAAAAGCAGCACCAAAAAAGAAATGATCTGTTACTTTAATAATATATTGAAATATTTCATTATTTTTGCTAAAAAATGAAAATAACATAGGCCTTAATACAGGCCACAAATTAATATTTGATAAGAGTAAATTATTTTTTGTATAAATATTTTATAAAATAATAGTTAAGAAACATTTGCCACAGTCAGTACCACGGATGGGTGGCCACTTGAGAATACTGTGTGCGGTTGCATTTTTATTTAAAATATATGGTATAATAAATAAGTATATATTTAAATTGATTACTTCATTGAAAATTTTAATAATATACTTTAATATTAATGATATTTATGAAAAATATATATTTGTAAAAATTTTCATTTATTACTGGCAACAGCCATACCACGTTGAAAACACCGGTTCTCGTCCGATCACCGAAGTTAAGCAACATTGGGCACAGTCAGTACTTGGATGGGTGACCGCTTGGGAACACTGTGTGCGGTTGCCTTTTTATATTAAAAATATAAATTATTTTTCTTCTTTTCTTTTTTTTTACACACCATATATAAATATATGTTATTTAGAAATGTAAACCTTTTATATTATTCGTCAACAAATAAATATTATTTTTTGTATAAAATTTTATTGCATTTATAACTCATATCATGGTTACTTTAAAGCGAGAAGTTTTTTTAATATTTCAAATGAATATAAAATAATATAAATTTTATGAAATTTATTTATTTTTAGAAATAGCAATCGCTTATAATTATAACAAAATTTTAATAATGTTTAATTTTATTTCAATAATTTATATATATATATATATATATATATATTTTTTAATAAAAATAATATACTCTTATTTAATAATATATGTTGGTCCTATATATAGGACCGAAAATATTTCTTATTTGTTTTTTTTTTTTTTAAATTGTCATTTAAAACGCTTATGCACGTTCTCCACGAATACGTCTTGCCAATTGTATATCCTTAGGCATAATTGTAACACGCTTTGCATGAATTGCGCATAAATTGGTATCTTCAAATAAACCTACTAAATAGGCTTCACTAGCTTCTTGTAATGCCATAACAGCTGAACTTTGGAAACGTAAATCGGTTTTAAAATCTTGTGCAATTTCACGTACTAAACGTTGGAATGGTAATTTACGAATTAACAATTCAGTACTTTTTTGATAACGACGAATTTCTCGTAAAGCTACTGTACCAGGACGATATCTGTGTGGTTTTTTTACTCCACCAGTTGCTGGTGCACTTTTACGTGCAGCTTTCGTTGCTAATTGTTTTCTTGGTGCTTTACCACCAGTTGATTTACGTGCAGTTTGCTTGGTTCTAGCCATTTTCAAATAATAATGTTTTTACAAAAAAACACACAATTTTAAAAATTATATTCGACAATTTGATACTACAAAGTCAAATGTTTAAATGCGAAATAAATGTGTTGTATTTATATTTATATGAAATTTCAAAATTTTTGTTGTCATATCCTATTGGATAGCTATCAGAGTATGGACTAATCAAATTGTATAGGCGTGGCTTAAAAAATCTTTAATGCTTTATATAAAAAGGCACAATTGTACCGGCGCTCACATACATTACAATACTTGTGAGGTTAACACACGTGTTATCCGTTCGTTAAAATATTGTAAATAATTTTTTATTAAAATGACTGGCAGAGGAAAAGGTGGAAAGGGTCTTGGAAAAGGGGGTGCAAAACGTCATAGAAAAGTTTTGCGTGATAATATCCAAGGTATTACAAAACCTGCAATTCGTCGTTTAGCACGACGAGGTGGAGTAAAACGTATCTCTGGTTTAATTTATGAAGAAACACGTGGTGTACTTAAAGTATTCCTTGAAAATGTTATTCGGGATGCTGTTACATATACTGAACACGCAAAACGTAAAACAGTTACAGCTATGGATGTTGTATATGCATTAAAACGACAAGGTCGTACTTTGTATGGTTTTGGAGGTTAAGAAAATATAATAATTTACTTAAAATATTTAGTAAATTTATTAAAGAATATTTAATACATCCGATAAATTTAAACAGGCTTTCCTTTTTGGGAAGCCACTAATTTTATTTATATAAGAGTAAATAAATTTGTTAATAAATATAACATATTATATAATTTGTTTACAACAAATTATTTTGTTTATAACATACATTACCAAATATTTTTATTTTTTTTTTTTTTTTTTATTGTAATATATCTGCAATAATAAATTATAATTTGTATATTATCTATTTTATTTTACAATAACTTATTGAATTTTTGAAAAAATTTTATTATAAATTAATATACTATTATATTTTTTATATATACAAGTTAAGAGTAACAAGTATCGATAGGAGATTATCGAATTTATAACTAATAAAACATTTCGCCTTAATCAAAGAAAATAAAGATTTTGCTATACCATTTTTTATACTTTCAATAAATAATTTATTATTAAATTTTTATTATTTCATTTATTTTTTAAAATTATTAAAAATATTTTTCTAATAATTATAAGCGTACATAAACAAGTAGTAAATGTAAAATGAAAATAATAAAGGTAATGTAATGCATTTGCATTACACTGATTTACGATATATATTCCGCGATATCCTTTATTATATTTAAAATTAATAATATTGATATACTAATAATAGATATATTCAAGCTATTAATATATAAAATTTTATATTAAATATGATATTAATAATTGTTTATTTTATTTTTTTGTATATATAAAAATAATTTACTCTTATTTAAAAAATTTGATGGCTCTCTTAAAAAGAGAGCCATTTTTATATGTTGATGTATTTTTATGTTATCAATTAAATAATATTTTCGATTTATTTATTTTGAACTTGTATATTTTGTAACAGCTTTAGTACCTTCACTAACAGCGTGCTTTGCCAATTCACCAGGTAATAATAATCGAACTGCGGTTTGAATTTCCCGACTTGTGATTGTTGAACGTTTATTATAATGTGCTAAACGTGATGCTTCAGCAGCAATACGTTCAAAAATATCATTAACAAAACTGTTCATGATACTCATAGCTTTACTAGAGATACCAGTATCAGGATGCACTTGTTTTAATACTTTGTAAATGTAAATTGCATATGATTCCTTGCGCTTCCTCTTCTTTTTCTTATCACTCTTTGATATATTTTTTTGAGCTTTGCCAGCTTTTTTTGCTGCTTTTCCACTTGTTTTTGGTGGCATTGTTACAAACAATTAATATACACAGATAGTTACAGAACACCAGTCAGTATATGTATGAGCGTGTCGTGTATACAACTAGCGTATTATATACGCGAAGATGGATATAACAATAAAAATGAATACTACTCTCTGATTGGCTAAAAATAATACTATAAGGTGATTGGTTTATTTTTAAAGTTTTATATTTTATAAATATTATAAATTAAAATACCCAAATAACATTTTAAACATTTATGTTACAATCCCCGTAACGTACACATCTGTGTGATTATATTTACAAAAAAAAATATTAATTAAATAAATTTATTCGCTATGTCTGGACGAGGTAAAGGTGGTAAAGTAAAGGGAAAGGCAAAGTCAAGATCAAGCCGAGCAGGATTACAATTTCCTGTTGGAAGAATTCACAGATTATTACGAAAAGGAAATTATGCTGAACGAGTAGGTGCTGGTGCCCCAGTATATTTGGCTGCTGTTATGGAATATTTGGCTGCAGAAGTTCTCGAGTTAGCTGGTAATGCTGCCCGTGATAACAAAAAAACACGTATCATTCCACGTCATTTACAATTGGCAATTCGTAATGATGAAGAATTAAATAAATTATTATCTGGTGTAACAATTGCTCAAGGTGGTGTATTACCAAACATTCAAGCAGTGTTATTACCAAAGAAAACTGAAAAGAAAGCATAAATTAAAAACATTGCATTAATTTTTATAATAATAATACATCGATCATAGGCCTTTTAATAAAAGGCCACAAATTTATTTAAAATAAGAGTAAAAATTATTTTTATAAATAATATATTATAATATTTTTTTAAAGAATCAATTTAAATAATTATAAATTAATGATTCTTTTTTTTTTTTTCTTTTTTTATATGTTATTATGGAAATAATTCATCATATTATGATGACATTTAGGTAACATATTATAAGAATATTCATAAAATATTATCAAAATAATATTGTATTATGATGATATTTAGACAAAATATTATAAGAATATACACAAAATATTATCAAAATAATATCATTAGATAACAAAACTGTTCATGATACTCATACCTTTACTAGAGATAAAAGTATCAGGATGCACTTGTATTAATACATATTATCACAACATCACAAAATATTTTTTAAAAGGAAAAATTTTTTTAAAATTATTATAAAATTTGATTGAATTAAATTTCAATTTATTTTTTTAATAATTAAAGAAAAAAAAAAAACAAAGCATATAAACTTTCTATTGAAAATGTTATTTTAAACTAGATGGCCAAGTGAACTTCGTTACACAAACAATATATGACGTATTCGTTATTTAAATAATCAGTATCCTTTGATATTATATCAATACGTTACTCTCTTCTTTTGATACATATTAATAAAATTTCAATTTATAAGATTTTATGTCAATTATATAAATAATATTATAAATTTTCTAAATACATAAGTTAAGTAACAAAAAATTTGAATAACAAGATAAATTTATATATTATGTTTTAATACTCGATACTATAATATATCGCATCCGTTACCAATTATTCGGTATCCTTTGATTTATACACAGAATGAACTAAAAATATATATCAAATTTATTTTATTTATTTATATATTTAATATTATTATTATTATTTTATATTACAAAGTTTCTTAACGAAGCTTACAATGATTTCTCATATCGTACTTAACAAAATTATTTAGATCATATAAAATTTAAATTGTTAAAAAATTTGTATATTTATTATTATTATTATTTATTTTTATTAAAATTACATAACATAAAATTAATAATATTTTAATAATTATATAAATTAATTCTTATTTAAAATAATCTTATATTAATCTCAACAAATACTCTAATAATATATTTTGTCATAAATTTTTTTATATTTAAAATAAATATTATAATATATAAATACTTATATCAGTATAAAATTTCTTTATATAATTATGAAAAAATTAATTTAATAGTTAATTATTGATATTAATGCATAAATAAAAGTATTTTCTAATGAAATATATTTTGTCAATGTTCGATTAACACATTTCATAATAATACGTTTTCATTATTGACAAAAAAAGTTTTTCTAAAAATGAAATCTTATACTATAATATATATATTTATATATTAAATTTTTTAATTATTTATATACTAATAATTTATAATAAATCGATATTAAATAAAAAATAAAAATATATACTTTTTAAGTTTACCTTAAAAATATTATTGTTTTGTATGATTGAAATAATTAATATTAAACTATGTTTATTAATAATTGTTAATAAAAAAATTAAATATATTTTAATTTATAAAATAAATATTATTATTAAATTTATAATTTATTATTTTATATATTATAGAAATTGAAAAAATAAATCATGTTTACTACGACAGTAAATTAGAAATACTATTTAATTTTTATGTGTTTTCTACATGGTACTTTGACTTACATAGGGACTTATATTATTGTGAATAATGATATAATTGAAAACCTTTATTTTTTATTTGATAGAATTATTATATTTTATCATTTAAATATTTATAATAAATACATTATTTTTATAAAGTAAAAAAATATGGCCGAAGAAAATTCTACAGCTGTTGCAGCAACTGCGGTTACTGCTGCTTCTACAACACCAACAAAAAAAGCAACAGCTTCTGGTGCTAAACGTACAAAACAACATTCAAAACCAACACATCCACGTACATCAGAAATGGTTGTTAACGCAATTAAAAATTTAAAAGAACGTGGTGGTTCATCATTACAAGCAATTAAAAAATATTTAGCTGCAAATTATAAAGTGGATTCTGATAAAATTTCACCATTTATTAAAAAATATTTAAAAGCTGCTGTAACTGAGGGAGCCTTGGTACAAACTAAAGGTAAAGGTGCATCTGGTTCATTCAAATTGGCTGCTTCCGCTTCATCTAATTCTTCAGCTAAATCAAAAGTATCCAAAAAAGAAAGTGGAGCAAAAGGTTCAGCAAAGAGTGCTAAAAGTAAACGGGCACCAAAAGAAAAGAAAGCCACAACTACATCATTGGCAGCCAAAAAGCCTAAAGCAAAAAAAGCGACTCCATCATCATCAACTGCTGCTAAAAAAGTTACTGCAAAATCATCAGCGGCATCAAAAAAAGCACCAGTTAAAGCAAAACCAGCAAAAAGTACAAAATCCGCTGCCAAAAGTAGCCCTGCTCGTAAACCGAAAGCACCAAAAGCTAAGAAAGCTTCTGTTGCCAAATCATCTCCTACAAAAATTAAAAAAGCAGCACCAAAAAAGAAATGATCTGTTACTTTAATAATATATTGAAATATTTCATTATTTTTGCTAAAAAATGAAAATAACATAGGCCTTAATACAGGCCACAAATTAATATTTGATAAGAGTAAATTATTTTTTGTATAAATATTTTATAAAATAATAGTTAAGAAACATTTGCCACAGTCAGTACCACGGATGGGTGGCCACTTGAGAATACTGTGTGCGGTTGCATTTTTATTTAAAATATATGGTATAATAAATAAGTATATATTTAAATTGATTACTTCATTGAAAATTTTAATAATATACTTTAATATTAATGATATTTATGAAAAATATATATTTGTAAAAATTTTCATTTATTACTGGCAACAGCCATACCACGTTGAAAACACCGGTTCTCGTCCGATCACCGAGGTTAAGCAACATTGGGCACAGTCAGTACTTGGATGGGTGACCGCTTGGGAACACTGTGTGCGGTTGCCTTTTTATATTAAAAATATAAATTATTTTTCTTCTTTTCTTTTTTTTTACACACCATATATAAATATATGTTATTTAGAAATGTAAACCTTTTATATTATTCGTCAACAAATAAATATTATTTTTTGTATAAAATTTTATTGCATTTATAACTCATATCATGGTTACTTTAAAGCGAGAAGTTTTTTTAATATTTCAAATGAATATAAAATAATATAAATTTTATGAAATTTATTTATTTTTAGAAATAGCAATCGCTTATAATTATAACAAAATTTTAATAATGTTTAATTTTATTTCAATAATTTATATATATATATATATATATATATATTTTTTAATAAAAATAATATACTCTTATTTAATAATATATGTTGGTCCTATATATAGGACCGAAAATATTTCTTATTTGTTTTTTTTTTTTTTAAATTTTTATTTAAAACGCTTATGCACGTTCTCCACGAATACGTCTTGCCAATTGTATATCCTTAGGCATAATTGTAACACGCTTTGCATGAATTGCGCATAAATTGGTATCTTCAAATAAACCTACTAAATAGGCTTCACTAGCTTCTTGTAATGCCATAACAGCTGAACTTTGGAAACGTAAATCGGTTTTAAAATCTTGTGCAATTTCACGTACTAAACGTTGGAATGGTAATTTACGAATTAACAATTCAGTACTTTTTTGATAACGACGAATTTCTCGTAAAGCTACTGTACCAGGACGATATCTGTGTGGTTTTTTTACTCCACCAGTTGCTGGTGCACTTTTACGTGCAGCTTTCGTTGCTAATTGTTTTCTTGGTGCTTTACCACCAGTTGATTTACGTGCAGTTTGCTTGGTTCTAGCCATTTTCAAATAATAATGTTTTTACAAAAAAACACACAATTTTAAAAATTATATTCGACAATTTGATACTACAAAGTCAAATGTTTAAATGCGAAATAAATGTGTTGTATTTATATTTATATGAAATTTCAAAATTTTTGTTGTCATATCCTATTGGATAGCTATCAGAGTATGGACTAATCAAATTGTATAGGCGTGGCTTAAAAAATCTTTAATGCTTTATATAAAAAGGCACAATTGTACCGGCGCTCACATACATTACAATACTTGTGAGGTTAACACACGTGTTATCCGTTCGTTAAAATATTGTAAATAATTTTTTATTAAAATGACTGGCAGAGGAAAAGGTGGAAAGGGTCTTGGAAAAGGGGGTGCAAAACGTCATAGAAAAGTTTTGCGTGATAATATCCAAGGTATTACAAAACCTGCAATTCGTCGTTTAGCACGACGAGGTGGAGTAAAACGTATCTCTGGTTTAATTTATGAAGAAACACGTGGTGTACTTAAAGTATTCCTTGAAAATGTTATTCGGGATGCTGTTACATATACTGAACACGCAAAACGTAAAACAGTTACAGCTATGGATGTTGTATATGCATTAAAACGACAAGGTCGTACTTTGTATGGTTTTGGAGGTTAAGAAAATATAATAATTTACTTAAAATATTTAGTAAATTTATTAAAGAATATTTAATACATCCGATAAATTTAAACAGGCTTTCCTTTTTGGGAAGCCACTAATTTTATTTATATAAGAGTAAATAAATTTGTTAATAAATATAACATATTATATAATTTGTTTACAACAAATTATTTTGTTTATAACATACATTACCAAATATTTTTATTTATTTTTTTTTTTTTTATTGTAATATATCTGCAATAATAAATTATAATTTGTATATTATCTATTTTATTTTACAATAACTTATTGAATTTTTGAAAAAATTTTATTATAAATTAATATACTATTATATTTTTTATATATACAAGTTAAGAGTAACAAGTATCGATAGGAGATTATCGAATTTATAACTAATAAAACATTTCGCCTTAATCAAAGAAAATAAAGATTTTGCTATACCATTTTTTATACTTTCAATAAATAATTTATTATTAAATTTTTATTATTTCATTTATTTTTTAAAATTATTAAAAATATTTTTCTAATAATTATAAGCGTACATAAACAAGTAGTAAATGTAAAATGAAAATAATAAAGGTAATGTAATGCATTTGCATTACACTGATTTACGATATATATTCCGCGATATCCTTTATTATATTTAAAATTAATAATATTGATATACTAATAATAGATATATTCAAGCTATTAATATATAAAATTTTATATTAAATATGATATTAATAATTGTTTATTTTATTTTTTTGTATATATAAAAATAATTTACTCTTATTTAAAAAATTTGATGGCTCTCTTAAAAAGAGAGCCGTTTTTATATGTTGATGTATTTTTATGTTATCAATTAAATAATATTTTCGATTTATTTATTTTGAACTTGTATATTTTGTAACAGCTTTAGTACCTTCACTAACAGCGTGCTTTGCCAATTCACCAGGTAATAATAATCGAACTGCGGTTTGAATTTCCCGACTTGTGATTGTTGAACGTTTATTATAATGTGCTAAACGTGATGCTTCAGCAGCAATACGTTCAAAAATATCATTAACAAAACTGTTCATGATACTCATAGCTTTACTAGAGATACCAGTATCAGGATGCACTTGTTTTAATACTTTGTAAATGTAAATTGCATATGATTCCTTGCGCTTCCTCTTCTTTTTCTTATCACTCTTTGATATATTTTTTTGAGCTTTGCCAGCTTTTTTTGCTGCTTTTCCACTTGTTTTTGGTGGCATTGTTACAAACAATTAATATACACAGATAGTTACAGAACACCAGTCAGTATATGTATGAGCGTGTCGTGTATACAACTAGCGTATTATATACGCGAAGATGGATATAACAATAAAAATGAATACTACTCTCTGATTGGCTAAAAATAATACTATAAGGTGATTGGTTTATTTTTAAAGTTTTATATTTTATAAATATTATAAATTAAAATACCCAAATAACATTTTAAACATTTATGTTACAATCCCCGTAACGTACACATCTGTGTGATTATATTTACAAAAAAAACTATTAATTAAATAAATTTATTCGCTATGTCTGGACGAGGTAAAGGTGGTAAAGTAAAGGGAAAGGCAAAGTCAAGATCAAGCCGAGCAGGATTACAATTTCCTGTTGGAAGAATTCACAGATTATTACGAAAAGGAAATTATGCTGAACGAGTAGGTGCTGGTGCCCCAGTATATTTGGCTGCTGTTATGGAATATTTGGCTGCAGAAGTTCTCGAGTTAGCTGGTAATGCTGCCCGTGATAACAAAAAAACACGTATCATTCCACGTCATTTACAATTGGCAATTCGTAATGATGAAGAATTAAATAAATTATTATCTGGTGTAACAATTGCTCAAGGTGGTGTATTACCAAACATTCAAGCAGTGTTATTACCAAAGAAAACTGAAAAGAAAGCATAAATTAAAAACATTGCATTAATTTTTATAATAATAATACATCGATCATAGGCCTTTTAATAAAAGGCCACAAATTTATTTAAAATAAGAGTAAAAATTATTTTTATAAATAATATATTATAATATTTTTTTAAAGAATCAATTTAAATAATTATAAATTAATGATTCTTTTTTTTTTTTTCTTTTTTTATATGTTATTATGGAAATAATTCATCATATTATGATGACATTTAGGTAACATATTATAAGAATATTCATAAAATATTATCAAAATAATATTGTATTATGATGATATTTAGACAAAATATTATAAGAATATACACAAAATATTATCAAAATAATATCATTAGATAACAAAACTGTTCATGATACTCATACCTTTACTAGAGATAAAAGTATCAGGATGCACTTGTATTAATACATATTATCACAACATCACAAAATATTTTTTAAAAGGAAAAATTTTTTTAAAATTATTATAAAATTTGATTGAATTAAATTTCAATTTATTTTTTTAATAATTAAAGAAAAAAAAAAAACAAAGCATATAAACTTTCTATTGAAAATGTTATTTTAAACTAGATGGCCAAGTGAACTTCGTTACACAAACAATATATGACGTATTCGTTATTTAAATAATCAGTATCCTTTGATATTATATCAATACGTTACTCTCTTCTTTTGATACATATTAATAAAATTTCAATTTATAAGATTTTATGTCAATTATATAAATAATATTATAAATTTTCTAAATACATAAGTTAAGTAACAAAAAATTTGAATAACAAGATAAATTTATATATTATGTTTTAATACTCGATACTATAATATATCGCATCCGTTACCAATTATTCGGTATCCTTTGATTTATACACAGAATGAACTAAAAATATATATCAAATTTATTTTATTTATTTATATATTTAATATTATTATTATTATTTTATATTACAAAGTTTCTTAACGAAGCTTACAATGATTTCTCATATCGTACTTAACAAAATTATTTAGATCATATAAAATTTAAATTGTTAAAAAATTTGTATATTTATTATTATTATTATTTATTTTTATTAAAATTACATAACATAAAATTAATAATATTTTAATAATTATATAAATTAATTCTTATTTAAAATAATCTTATATTAATCTCAACAAATACTCTAATAATATATTTTGTCATAAATTTTTTTATATTTAAAATAAATATTATAATATATAAATACTTATATCAGTATAAAATTTCTTTATATAATTATGAAAAAATTAATTTAATAGTTAATTATTGATATTAATGCATAAATAAAAGTATTTTCTAATGAAATATATTTTGTCAATGTTCGATTAACACATTTCATAATAATACGTTTTCATTATTGACAAAAAAAGTTTTTCTAAAAATGAAATCTTATACTATAATATATATATTTATATATTAAATTTTTTAATTATTTATATACTAATAATTTATAATAAATCGATATTAAATAAAAAATAAAAATATATACTTTTTAAGTTTACCTTAAAAATATTATTGTTTTGTATGATTGAAATAATTAATATTAAACTATGTTTATTAATAATTGTTAATAAAAAAATTAAATATATTTTAATTTATAAAATAAATATTATTATTAAATTTATAATTTATTATTTTATATATTATAGAAATTGAAAAAATAAATCATGTTTACTACGACAGTAAATTAGAAATACTATTTAATTTTTATGTGTTTTCTGCATGGTACTTTGACTTACATAGGGACTTATATTATTGTGAATAATGATATAATTGAAAACCTTTATTTTTTATTTGATAGAATTATTATATTTTATCATTTAAATATTTATAATAAATACATTATTTTTATAAAGTAAAAAAATATGGCCGAAGAAAATTCTACAGCTGTTGCAGCAACTGCGGTTACTGCTGCTTCTACAACACCAACAAAAAAAGCAACAGCTTCTGGTGCTAAACGTACAAAACAACATTCAAAACCAACACATCCACGTACATCAGAAATGGTTGTTAACGCAATTAAAAATTTAAAAGAACGTGGTGGTTCATCATTACAAGCAATTAAAAAATATTTAGCTGCAAATTATAAAGTGGATTCTGATAAAATTTCACCATTTATTAAAAAATATTTAAAAGCTGCTGTAACTGAGGGAGCCTTGGTACAAACTAAAGGTAAAGGTGCATCTGGTTCATTCAAATTGGCTGCTTCCGCTTCATCTAATTCTTCAGCTAAATCAAAAGTATCCAAAAAAGAAAGTGGAGCAAAAGGTTCAGCAAAGAGTGCTAAAAGTAAACGGGCACCAAAAGAAAAGAAAGCCACAACTACATCATTGGCAGCCAAAAAGCCTAAAGCAAAAAAAGCGACTCCATCATCATCAACTGCTGCTAAAAAAGTTACTGCAAAATCATCAGCGGCATCAAAAAAAGCACCAGTTAAAGCAAAACCAGCAAAAAGTACAAAATCCGCTGCCAAAAGTAGCCCTGCTCGTAAACCGAAAGCACCAAAAGCTAAGAAAGCTTCTGTTGCCAAATCATCTCCTACAAAAATTAAAAAAGCAGCACCAAAAAAGAAATGATCTGTTACTTTAATAATATATTGAAATATTTCATTATTTTTGCTAAAAAATGAAAATAACATAGGCCTTAATACAGGCCACAAATTAATATTTGATAAGAGTAAATTATTTTTTGTATAAATATTTTATAAAATAATAGTTAAGAAACATTTGCCACAGTCAGTACCACGGATGGGTGGCCACTTGAGAATACTGTGTGCGGTTGCATTTTTATTTAAAATATATGGTATAATAAATAAGTATATATTTAAATTGATTACTTCATTGAAAATTTTAATAATATACTTTAATATTAATGATATTTATGAAAAATATATATTTGTAAAAATTTTCATTTATTACTGGCAACAGCCATACCACGTTGAAAACACCGGTTCTCGTCCGATCACCGAAGTTAAGCAACATTGGGCACAGTCAGTACTTGGATGGGTGACCGCTTGGGAACACTGTGTGCGGTTGCCTTTTTATATTAAAAATATAAATTATTTTTCTTCTTTTCTTTTTTTTTACACACCATATATAAATATATGTTATTTAGAAATGTAAACCTTTTATATTATTCGTCAACAAATAAATATTATTTTTTGTATAAAATTTTATTGCATTTATAACTCATATCATGGTTACTTTAAAGCGAGAAGTTTTTTTAATATTTCAAATGAATATAAAATAATATAAATTTTATGAAATTTATTTATTTTTAGAAATAGCAATCGCTTATAATTATAACAAAATTTTAATAATGTTTAATTTTATTTCAATAATTTATATATATATATATATATATATATATTTTTTAATAAAAATAATATACTCTTATTTAATAATATATGTTGGTCCTATATATAGGACCGAAAATATTTCTTATTTGTTTTTTTTTTTTTTAAATTGTCATTTAAAACGCTTATGCACGTTCTCCACGAATACGTCTTGCCAATTGTATATCCTTAGGCATAATTGTAACACGCTTTGCATGAATTGCGCATAAATTGGTATCTTCAAATAAACCTACTAAATAGGCTTCACTAGCTTCTTGTAATGCCATAACAGCTGAACTTTGGAAACGTAAATCGGTTTTAAAATCTTGTGCAATTTCACGTACTAAACGTTGGAATGGTAATTTACGAATTAACAATTCAGTACTTTTTTGATAACGACGAATTTCTCGTAAAGCTACTGTACCAGGACGATATCTGTGTGGTTTTTTTACTCCACCAGTTGCTGGTGCACTTTTACGTGCAGCTTTCGTTGCTAATTGTTTTCTTGGTGCTTTACCACCAGTTGATTTACGTGCAGTTTGCTTGGTTCTAGCCATTTTCAAATAATAATGTTTTTACAAAAAAACACACAATTTTAAAAATTATATTCGACAATTTGATACTACAAAGTCAAATGTTTAAATGCGAAATAAATGTGTTGTATTTATATTTATATGAAATTTCAAAATTTTTGTTGTCATATCCTATTGGATAGCTATCAGAGTATGGACTAATCAAATTGTATAGGCGTGGCTTAAAAAATCTTTAATGCTTTATATAAAAAGGCACAATTGTACCGGCGCTCACATACATTACAATACTTGTGAGGTTAACACACGTGTTATCCGTTCGTTAAAATATTGTAAATAATTTTTTATTAAAATGACTGGCAGAGGAAAAGGTGGAAAGGGTCTTGGAAAAGGGGGTGCAAAACGTCATAGAAAAGTTTTGCGTGATAATATCCAAGGTATTACAAAACCTGCAATTCGTCGTTTAGCACGACGAGGTGGAGTAAAACGTATCTCTGGTTTAATTTATGAAGAAACACGTGGTGTACTTAAAGTATTCCTTGAAAATGTTATTCGGGATGCTGTTACATATACTGAACACGCAAAACGTAAAACAGTTACAGCTATGGATGTTGTATATGCATTAAAACGACAAGGTCGTACTTTGTATGGTTTTGGAGGTTAAGAAAATATAATAATTTACTTAAAATATTTAGTAAATTTATTAAAGAATATTTAATACATCCGATAAATTTAAACAGGCTTTCCTTTTTGGGAAGCCACTAATTTTATTTATATAAGAGTAAATAAATTTGTTAATAAATATAACATATTATATAATTTGTTTACAACAAATTATTTTGTTTATAACATACATTACCAAATATTTTTATTTATTTTTTTTTTTTTTATTGTAATATATCTGCAATAATAAATTATAATTTGTATATTATCTATTTTATTTTACAATAACTTATTGAATTTTTGAAAAAATTTTATTATAAATTAATATACTATTATATTTTTTATATATACAAGTTAAGAGTAACAAGTATCGATAGGAGATTATCGAATTTATAACTAATAAAACATTTCGCCTTAATCAAAGAAAATAAAGATTTTGCTATACCATTTTTTATACTTTCAATAAATAATTTATTATTAAATTTTTATTATTTCATTTATTTTTTAAAATTATTAAAAATATTTTTCTAATAATTATAAGCGTACATAAACAAGTAGTAAATGTAAAATGAAAATAATAAAGGTAATGTAATGCATTTGCATTACACTGATTTACGATATATATTCCGCGATATCCTTTATTATATTTAAAATTAATAATATTGATATACTAATAATAGATATATTCAAGCTATTAATATATAAAA
This sequence comes from Chrysoperla carnea, assembly GCF_905475395.1. NCBI lineage: Eukaryota > Metazoa > Arthropoda > Insecta > Neuroptera > Chrysopidae > Chrysoperla > Chrysoperla carnea. Next base: position 26,671 of record NW_025408078.1, read on the forward strand.
TTTTATATTAAATATGATATTAATAATTGTTTATTTTATTTTTTTGTATATATAAAAATAATTTACTCTTATTTAAAAAATTTGATGGCTCTCTTATAAAGAGAGCCATTTTTATATGTTGATGTATTTTTATGTTATCAATTAAATAATATTTTCGATTTATTTATTTTGAACTTGTATATTTTGTAACAGCTTTAGTACCTTCACTAACAGCGTGCTTTGCCAATTCACCAGGTAATAATAATCGAACTGCGGTTTGAATTTCCCGACTTGTGATTGTTGAACGTTTATTATAATGTGCTAAACGTGATGCTTCAGCAGCAATACGTTCAAAAATATCATTAACAAAACTGTTCATGATACTCATAGCTTTACTAGAGATACCAGTATCAGGATGCACTTGTTTTAATACTTTGTAAATGTAAATTGCATATGATTCCTTGCGCTTCCTCTTCTTTTTCTTATCACTCTTTGATATATTTTTTTGAGCTTTGCCAGCTTTTTTTGCTGCTTTTCCACTTGTTTTTGGTGGCATTGTTACAAACAATTAATATACACAGATAGTTACAGAACACCAGTCAGTATATGTATGAGCGTGTCGTGTATACAACTAGCGTATTATATACGCGAAGATGGATATAACAATAAAAATGAATACTACTCTCTGATTGGCTAAAAATAATACTATAAGGTGATTGGTTTATTTTTAAAGTTTTATATTTTATAAATATTATAAATTAAAATACCCAAATAACATTTTAAACATTTATGTTACAATCCCCGTAACGTACACATCTGTGTGATTATATTTACAAAAAAAAATATTAATTAAATAAATTTATTCGCTATGTCTGGACGAGGTAAAGGTGGTAAAGTAAAGGGAAAGGCAAAGTCAAGATCAAGCCGAGCAGGATTACAATTTCCTGTTGGAAGAATTCACAGATTATTACGAAAAGGAAATTATGCTGAACGAGTAGGTGCTGGTGCCCCAGTATATTTGGCTGCTGTTATGGAATATTTGGCTGCAGAAGTTCTCGAGTTAGCTGGTAATGCTGCCCGTGATAACAAAAAAACACGTATCATTCCACGTCATTTACAATTGGCAATTCGTAATGATGAAGAATTAAATAAATTATTATCTGGTGTAACAATTGCTCAAGGTGGTGTATTACCAAACATTCAAGCAGTGTTATTACCAAAGAAAACTGAAAAGAAAGCATAAATTAAAAACATTGCATTAATTTTTATAATAATAATACATCGATCATAGGCCTTTTAATAAAAGGCCACAAATTTATTTAAAATAAGAGTAAAAATTATTTTTATAAATAATATATTATAATATTTTTTTAAAGAATCAATTTAAATAATTATAAATTAATGATTCTTTTTTTTTTTTTTTTTTTTTATATGTTATTATGGAAATAATTCATCATATTATGATGACATTTAGGTAACATATTATAAGAATATTCATAAAATATTATCAAAATAATATTGTATTATGATGATATTTAGACAAAATATTATAAGAATATACACAAAATATTATCAAAATAATATCATTAGATAACAAAACTGTTCATGATACTCATACCTTTACTAGAGATAAAAGTATCAGGATGCACTTGTATTAATACATATTATCACAACATCACAAAATATTTTTTAAAAGGAAAAATTTTTTTAAAATTATTATAAAATTTGATTGAATTAAATTTCAATTTATTTTTTTAATAATTAAAAAAAAAAAAAAAACAAAGCATATAAACTTTCTATTGAAAATGTTATTTTAAACTAGATGGCCAAGTGAACTTCGTTACACAAACAATATATGACGTATTCGTTATTTAAATAATCAGTATCCTTTGATATTATATCAATACGTTACTCTCTTCTTTTGATACATATTAATAAAATTTCAATTTATAAGATTTTATGTCAATTATATAAATAATATTATAAATTTTCTAAATACATAAGTTAAGTAACAAAAAATTTGAATAACAAGATAAATTTATATATTATGTTTTAATACTCGATACTATAATATATCGCATCCGTTACCAATTATTCGGTATCCTTTGATTTATACACAGAATGAACTAAAAATATATATCAAATTTATTTTATTTATTTATATATTTAATATTATTATTATTATTTTATATTACAAAGTTTCTTAACGAAGCTTACAATGATTTCTCATATCGTACTTAACAAAATTATTTAGATCATATAAAATTTAAATTGTTAAAAAATTTGTATATTTATTATTATTATTATTTATTTTTATTAAAATTACATAACATAAAATTAATAATATTTTAATAATTATATAAATTAATTCTTATTTAAAATAATCTTATATTAATCTCAACAAATACTCTAATAATATATTTTGTCATAAATTTTTTTATATTTAAAATAAATATTATAATATATAAATACTTATATCAGTATAAAATTTCTTTATATAATTATGAAAAAATTAATTTAATAGTTAATTATTGATATTAATGCATAAATAAAAGTATTTTCTAATGAAATATATTTTGTCAATGTTCGATTAACACATTTCATAATAATACGTTTTCATTATTGACAAAAAAAGTTTTTCTAAAAATGAAATCTTATACTATAATATATATATTTATATATTAAATTTTTTAATTATTTATATACTAATAATTTATAATAAATCGATATTAAATAAAAAATAAAAATATATACTTTTTAAGTTTACCTTAAAAATATTATTGTTTTGTATGATTGAAATAATTAATATTAAACTATGTTTATTAATAATTGTTAATAAAAAAATTAAATATATTTTAATTTATAAAATAAATATTATTATTAAATTTATAATTTATTATTTTATATATTATAGAAATTGAAAAAATAAATCATGTTTACTACGACAGTAAATTAGAAATACTATTTAATTTTTATGTGTTTTCTACATGGTACTTTGACTTACATAGGGACTTATATTATTGTGAATAATGATATAATTGAAAACCTTTATTTTTTATTTGATAGAATTATTATATTTTATCATTTAAATATTTATAATAAATACATTATTTTTATAAAGTAAAAAAATATGGCCGAAGAAAATTCTACAGCTGTTGCAGCAACTGCGGTTACTGCTGCTTCTACAACACCAACAAAAAAAGCAACAGCTTCTGGTGCTAAACGTACAAAACAACATTCAAAACCAACACATCCACGTACATCAGAAATGGTTGTTAACGCAATTAAAAATTTAAAAGAACGTGGTGGTTCATCATTACAAGCAATTAAAAAATATTTAGCTGCAAATTATAAAGTGGATTCTGATAAAATTTCACCATTTATTAAAAAATATTTAAAAGCTGCTGTAACTGAGGGAGCCTTGGTACAAACTAAAGGTAAAGGTGCATCTGGTTCATTCAAATTGGCTGCTTCCGCTTCATCTAATTCTTCAGCTAAATCAAAAGTATCCAAAAAAGAAAGTGGAGCAAAAGGTTCAGCAAAGAGTGCTAAAAGTAAACGGGCACCAAAAGAAAAGAAAGCCACAACTACATCATTGGCAGCCAAAAAGCCTAAAGCAAAAAAAGCGACTCCATCATCATCAACTGCTGCTAAAAAAGTTACTGCAAAATCATCAGCGGCATCAAAAAAAGCACCAGTTAAAGCAAAACCAGCAAAAAGTACAAAATCCGCTGCCAAAAGTAGCCCTGCTCGTAAACCGAAAGCACCAAAAGCTAAGAAAGCTTCTGTTGCCAAATCATCTCCTACAAAAATTAAAAAAGCAGCACCAAAAAAGAAATGATCTGTTACTTTAATAATATATTGAAATATTTCATTATTTTTGCTAAAAAATGAAAATAACATAGGCCTTAATACAGGCCACAAATTAATATTTGATAAGAGTAAATTATTTTTTGTATAAATATTTTATAAAATAATAGTTAAGAAACATTTGCCACAGTCAGTACCACGGATGGGTGGCCACTTGAGAATACTGTGTGCGGTTGCATTTTTATTTAAAATATATGGTATAATAAATAAGTATATATTTAAATTGATTACTTCATTGAAAATTTTAATAATATACTTTAATATTAATGATATTTATGAAAAATATATATTTGTAAAAATTTTCATTTATTACTGGCAACAGCCATACCACGTTGAAAACACCGGTTCTCGTCCGATCACCGAAGTTAAGCAACATTGGGCACAGTCAGTACTTGGATGGGTGACCGCTTGGGAACACTGTGTGCGGTTGCCTTTTTATATTAAAAATATAAATTATTTTTCTTCTTTTCTTTTTTTTTACACACCATATATAAATATATGTTATTTAGAAATGTAAACCTTTTATATTATTCGTCAACAAATAAATATTATTTTTTGTATAAAATTTTATTGCATTTATAACTCATATCATGGTTACTTTAAAGCGAGAAGTTTTTTTAATATTTCAAATGAATATAAAATAATATAAATTTTATGAAATTTATTTATTTTTAGAAATAGCAATCGCTTATAATTATAACAAAATTTTAATAATGTTTAATTTTATTTCAATAATTTATATATATATATATATATATATATATTTTTTAATAAAAATAATATACTCTTATTTAATAATATATGTTGGTCCTATATATAGGACCGAAAATATTTCTTATTTGTTTTTTTTTTTTTTAAATTGTCATTTAAAACGCTTATGCACGTTCTCCACGAATACGTCTTGCCAATTGTATATCCTTAGGCATAATTGTAACACGCTTTGCATGAATTGCGCATAAATTGGTATCTTCAAATAAACCTACTAAATAGGCTTCACTAGCTTCTTGTAATGCCATAACAGCTGAACTTTGGAAACGTAAATCGGTTTTAAAATCTTGTGCAATTTCACGTACTAAACGTTGGAATGGTAATTTACGAATTAACAATTCAGTACTTTTTTGATAACGACGAATTTCTCGTAAAGCTACTGTACCAGGACGATATCTGTGTGGTTTTTTTACTCCACCAGTTGCTGGTGCACTTTTACGTGCAGCTTTCGTTGCTAATTGTTTTCTTGGTGCTTTACCACCAGTTGATTTACGTGCAGTTTGCTTGGTTCTAGCCATTTTCAAATAATAATGTTTTTACAAAAAAACACACAATTTTAAAAATTATATTCGACAATTTGATACTACAAAGTCAAATGTTTAAATGCGAAATAAATGTGTTGTATTTATATTTATATGAAATTTCAAAATTTTTGTTGTCATATCCTATTGGATAGCTATCAGAGTATGGACTAATCAAATTGTATAGGCGTGGCTTAAAAAATCTTTAATGCTTTATATAAAAAGGCACAATTGTACCGGCGCTCACATACATTACAATACTTGTGAGGTTAACACACGTGTTATCCGTTCGTTAAAATATTGTAAATAATTTTTTATTAAAATGACTGGCAGAGGAAAAGGTGGAAAGGGTCTTGGAAAAGGGGGTGCAAAACGTCATAGAAAAGTTTTGCGTGATAATATCCAAGGTATTACAAAACCTGCAATTCGTCGTTTAGCACGACGAGGTGGAGTAAAACGTATCTCTGGTTTAATTTATGAAGAAACACGTGGTGTACTTAAAGTATTCCTTGAAAATGTTATTCGGGATGCTGTTACATATACTGAACACGCAAAACGTAAAACAGTTACAGCTATGGATGTTGTATATGCATTAAAACGACAAGGTCGTACTTTGTATGGTTTTGGAGGTTAAGAAAATATAATAATTTACTTAAAATATTTAGTAAATTTATTAAAGAATATTTAATACATCCGATAAATTTAAACAGGCTTTCCTTTTTGGGAAGCCACTAATTTTATTTATATAAGAGTAAATAAATTTGTTAATAAATATAACATATTATATAATTTGTTTACAACAAATTATTTTGTTTATAACATACATTACCAAATATTTTTATTTATTTTTTTTTTTTTTATTGTAATATATCTGCAATAATAAATTATAATTTGTATATTATCTATTTTATTTTACAATAACTTATTGAATTTTTGAAAAAATTTTATTATAAATTAATATACTATTATATTTTTTATATATACAAGTTAAGAGTAACAAGTATCGATAGGAGATTATCGAATTTATAACTAATAAAACATTTCGCCTTAATCAAAGAAAATAAAGATTTTGCTATACCATTTTTTATACTTTCAATAAATAATTTATTATTAAATTTTTATTATTTCATTTATTTTTTAAAATTATTAAAAATATTTTTCTAATAATTATAAGCGTACATAAACAAGTAGTAAATGTAAAATGAAAATAATAAAGGTAATGTAATGCATTTGCATTACACTGATTTACGATATATATTCCGCGATATCCTTTATTATATTTAAAATTAATAATATTGATATACTAATAATAGATATATTCAAGCTATTAATATATAAAATTTTATATTAAATATGATATTAATAATTGTTTATTTTATTTTTTTGTATATATAAAAATAATTTACTCTTATTTAAAAAATTTGATGGCTCTCTTAAAAAGAGAGCCGTTTTTATATGTTGATGTATTTTTATGTTATCAATTAAATAATATTTTCGATTTATTTATTTTGAACTTGTATATTTTGTAACAGCTTTAGTACCTTCACTAACAGCGTGCTTTGCCAATTCACCAGGTAATAATAATCGAACTGCGGTTTGAATTTCCCGACTTGTGATTGTTGAACGTTTATTATAATGTGCTAAACGTGATGCTTCAGCAGCAATACGTTCAAAAATATCATTAACAAAACTGTTCATGATACTCATAGCTTTACTAGAGATACCAGTATCAGGATGCACTTGTTTTAATACTTTGTAAATGTAAATTGCATATGATTCCTTGCGCTTCCTCTTCTTTTTCTTATCACTCTTTGATATATTTTTTTGAGCTTTGCCAGCTTTTTTTGCTGCTTTTCCACTTGTTTTTGGTGGCATTGTTACAAACAATTAATATACACAGATAGTTACAGAACACCAGTCAGTATATGTATGAGCGTGTCGTGTATACAACTAGCGTATTATATACGCGAAGATGGATATAACAATAAAAATGAATACTACTCTCTGATTGGCTAAAAATAATACTATAAGGTGATTGGTTTATTTTTAAAGTTTTATATTTTATAAATATTATAAATTAAAATACCCAAATAACATTTTAAACATTTATGTTACAATCCCCGTAACGTACACATCTGTGTGATTATATTTACAAAAAAAAATATTAATTAAATAAATTTATTCGCTATGTCTGGACGAGGTAAAGGTGGTAAAGTAAAGGGAAAGGCAAAGTCAAGATCAAGCCGAGCAGGATTACAATTTCCTGTTGGAAGAATTCACAGATTATTACGAAAAGGAAATTATGCTGAACGAGTAGGTGCTGGTGCCCCAGTATATTTGGCTGCTGTTATGGAATATTTGGCTGCAGAAGTTCTCGAGTTAGCTGGTAATGCTGCCCGTGATAACAAAAAAACACGTATCATTCCACGTCATTTACAATTGGCAATTCGTAATGATGAAGAATTAAATAAATTATTATCTGGTGTAACAATTGCTCAAGGTGGTGTATTACCAAACATTCAAGCAGTGTTATTACCAAAGAAAACTGAAAAGAAAGCATAAATTAAAAACATTGCATTAATTTTTATAATAATAATACATCGATCATAGGCCTTTTAATAAAAGGCCACAAATTTATTTAAAATAAGAGTAAAAATTATTTTTATAAATAATATATTATAATATTTTTTTAAAGAATCAATTTAAATAATTATAAATTAATGATTCTTTTTTTTTTTTTCTTTTTTTATATGTTATTATGGAAATAATTCATCATATTATGATGACATTTAGGTAACATATTATAAGAATATTCATAAAATATTATCAAAATAATATTGTATTATGATGATATTTAGACAAAATATTATAAGAATATACACAAAATATTATCAAAATAATATCATTAGATAACAAAACTGTTCATGATACTCATACCTTTACTAGAGATAAAAGTATCAGGATGCACTTGTATTAATACATATTATCACAACATCACAAAATATTTTTTAAAAGGAAAAATTTTTTTAAAATTATTATAAAATTTGATTGAATTAAATTTCAATTTATTTTTTTAATAATTAAAAAAAAAAAAAAAACAAAGCATATAAACTTTCTATTGAAAATGTTATTTTAAACTAGATGGCCAAGTGAACTTCGTTACACAAACAATATATGACGTATTCGTTATTTAAATAATCAGTATCCTTTGATATTATATCAATACGTTACTCTCTTCTTTTGATACATATTAATAAAATTTCAATTTATAAGATTTTATGTCAATTATATAAATAATATTATAAATTTTCTAAATACATAAGTTAAGTAACAAAAAATTTGAATAACAAGATAAATTTATATATTATGTTTTAATACTCGATACTATAATATATCGCATCCGTTACCAATTATTCGGTATCCTTTGATTTATACACAGAATGAACTAAAAATATATATCAAATTTATTTTATTTATTTATATATTTAATATTATTATTATTATTTTATATTACAAAGTTTCTTAACGAAGCTTACAATGATTTCTCATATCGTACTTAACAAAATTATTTAGATCATATAAAATTTAAATTGTTAAAAAATTTGTATATTTATTATTATTATTATTTATTTTTATTAAAATTACATAACATAAAATTAATAATATTTTAATAATTATATAAATTAATTCTTATTTAAAATAATCTTATATTAATCTCAACAAATACTCTAATAATATATTTTGTCATAAATTTTTTTATATTTAAAATAAATATTATAATATATAAATACTTATATCAGTATAAAATTTCTTTATATAATTATGAAAAAATTAATTTAATAGTTAATTATTGATATTAATGCATAAATAAAAGTATTTTCTAATGAAATATATTTTGTCAATGTTCGATTAACACATTTCATAATAATACGTTTTCATTATTGACAAAAAAAGTTTTTCTAAAAATGAAATCTTATACTATAATATATATATTTATATATTAAATTTTTTAATTATTTATATACTAATAATTTATAATAAATCGATATTAAATAAAAAATAAAAATATATACTTTTTAAGTTTACCTTAAAAATATTATTGTTTTGTATGATTGAAATAATTAATATTAAACTATGTTTATTAATAATTGTTAATAAAAAAATTAAATATATTTTAATTTATAAAATAAATATTATTATTAAATTTATAATTTATTATTTTATATATTATAGAAATTGAAAAAATAAATCATGTTTACTACGACAGTAAATTAGAAATACTATTTAATTTTTATGTGTTTTCTACATGGTACTTTGACTTACATAGGGACTTATATTATTGTGAATAATGATATAATTGAAAACCTTTATTTTTTATTTGATAGAATTATTATATTTTATCATTTAAATATTTATAATAAATACATTATTTTTATAAAGTAAAAAAATATGGCCGAAGAAAATTCTACAGCTGTTGCAGCAACTGCGGTTACTGCTGCTTCTACAACACCAACAAAAAAAGCAACAGCTTCTGGTGCTAAACGTACAAAACAACATTCAAAACCAACACATCCACGTACATCAGAAATGGTTGTTAACGCAATTAAAAATTTAAAAGAACGTGGTGGTTCATCATTACAAGCAATTAAAAAATATTTAGCTGCAAATTATAAAGTGGATTCTGATAAAATTTCACCATTTATTAAAAAATATTTAAAAGCTGCTGTAACTGAGGGAGCCTTGGTACAAACTAAAGGTAAAGGTGCATCTGGTTCATTCAAATTGGCTGCTTCCGCTTCATCTAATTCTTCAGCTAAATCAAAAGTATCCAAAAAAGAAAGTGGAGCAAAAGGTTCAGCAAAGAGTGCTAAAAGTAAACGGGCACCAAAAGAAAAGAAAGCCACAACTACATCATTGGCAGCCAAAAAGCCTAAAGCAAAAAAAGCGACTCCATCATCATCAACTGCTGCTAAAAAAGTTACTGCAAAATCATCAGCGGCATCAAAAAAAGCACCAGTTAAAGCAAAACCAGCAAAAAGTACAAAATCCGCTGCCAAAAGTAGCCCTGCTCGTAAACCGAAAGCACCAAAAGCTAAGAAAGCTTCTGTTGCCAAATCATCTCCTACAAAAATTAAAAAAGCAGCACCAAAAAAGAAATGATCTGTTACTTTAATAATATATTGAAATATTTCATTATTTTTGCTAAAAAATGAAAATAACATAGGCCTTAATACAGGCCACAAATTAATATTTGATAAGAGTAAATTATTTTTTGTATAAATATTTTATAAAATAATAGTTAAGAAACATTTGCCACAGTCAGTACCACGGATGGGTGGCCACTTGAGAATACTGTGTGCGGTTGCATTTTTATTTAAAATATATGGTATAATAAATAAGTATATATTTAAATTGATTACTTCATTGAAAATTTTAATAATATACTTTAATATTAATGATATTTATGAAAAATATATATTTGTAAAAATTTTCATTTATTACTGGCAACAGCCATACCACGTTGAAAACACCGGTTCTCGTCCAGTCTCACACAGTCAGTTGAACTGAACAGACGTGCTTGTACGTTGTATGCTTGTGTATACAATATTATATAACACAACAGTAGTGAGGCAACTCAAACTTACAACAATAGTGAGTGAACAAAGAAACAAAGTGTGTGTGTGTGTGTTCAACATGCTTACGCATGGTAAATGTTAGTGTATACCACACAACTATTTTTAAATATACGAGTGCATCACATAAACACAGTGAATATTTTAGTGTTAAAACAAAAAACAATTGATCAAACACATAGAACAATATAATAATTTTAAAATAATTAAAATTCGACCGCACAAGCGTAACCATAATTTAAAAATACTAAACAAAAAATTAACAGAAGTGACACAAAAAATACAACAAAATCGTGCAGTAAAAAAAATAAAATTTGGAAATGATGAGACTGATGTCTCATCATTTCTTACAATAACAAAAAATATGCCAAATAACGATACAAATAAAAGCCAAGAAATGGAAATTGAAACTCAACAATCAAAATTAACTGGTCTGTTCAGTTGCTTTCAAGGAAGTACAGTCTACAATATACCCACAAATAATCGTTTTTCACCAATACAACCAATACAAACACCTTCAAATGAATCGAATCCAAATGAAAATGAGGAAACGGGTGACAATCAGAACGAAGAAACAAATGAACAAACACCAAATCAAAATAATAAAAAATTAAAATCGCCACCACCTATCGTCTTTCATCAAACAGTCACAGATCATAAAAGGTTCACTGAAACCATTAAAACAACTGTAAAAAATGGCTTTCACATTAAATATAATAAACAAAATACAAATCTATTCATTCACGACCGAAATGAATACGAACACTACCTTCTCGATTTAGCAAAAGAAGAAGGAAAAATAGCATACCATACTTACACGAGTAAGGACGAAAAGCATCATGCTTTTGTACTTGGCGGACTCCCTTCGAATACAGAAACAATGGACATAAAAATAGACATAGAAGAAAAATATAAAATAAATATTATAAACGTATACAAAATGAAAAACACGAGGCGTCCACTATTCCTAGTCATCACGGACAACTCCATTACACTTAAATACTTGGAAGCAAATATCAAGTATGTGTACCACACTAGAATTGATTGGACCAAACATTACAACACAAAACAAATAATACAATGTCATCGGTGCCAGCAATGGGGGCACGCCACAACCAACTGCAAGGCCCCCCCCGCATGCCTCAAGTGCGCGGAAGCGCATTGGACCCGAGAGTGCCAAAAATTCCCAATTAGGCTTGAAGAAAATCTAACAAAACTAAAATGTGTCAACTGCAAAGGTAATCATCCGGCCAATTCCACCAAATGTCCGGAATACATAAAAAAAATAGAACAAATGCAAAAACGTCAGGCCAATCTAGCCACATCCTCAAGAGGACCGGCAAAAACTGCAAGATACATCTCAGCCCCGATGCCATCAATTAATCCATGGAACAATGGTAAACCCTCAACAACTAATCAAAACCCCTCACCCCCCACACAACAACAACAAGCAACGACAAACAACACGCCATTCAACAATCTGGTAAGTGAGTTTGACGAATTAGGCACATATATTGATTTAAATAAAATGTTAAACGCAGTGCATCAACTCAATGCACTGCTCAAAACTTGTACAAACGAACTACAAAAATTCAAAGTATTCTTTGATTTTTGCCAAAACAACTTCAAATAAAATGGCAACTAAATGCATGACCTGGAACGCCAACGGCCTAAGGCCAAAAATGACAGAACTTAGAGCCTTTATAGTAGACGAAAACATAGACATAGCAATAATAACAGAGACGAAACTTACTCACAAAGACACACCAAAAATTAAAAATTACTCAATAATACGAAACGATCGCGCAACGCATGGAGGGGGAGTAGCTATTATTATCAAAAACACAATACCATACAAAAAAACTAATCTATCAAGCTCACTAACAATAGAAGCAGTAGGATTAAAACTGGAAAACAAACTTAACATTATTGCTGTGTATAACAGCCCAAAAAACAAGTTCACCACCCAAGACCTAGACATCCTCACGTCTGTCGGAGACAAGATACTAATAACAGGAGACCTCAATGCCAGACATGTGTCCTGGAAAAACCACATTAACAATGCCAACGGACTTACTCTACATGAATACACAAAAAACAACAACATCATAATCCTGCACACCAAAGAACCCACCCACTACCCCACAAACAATTCCACTCCAACCTACATAGACCTTTTACTCAACAAAAACCTTACAAACATATCTGAACCAATTTCTACACCCGCTTTAAACTCAGATCATAACCCAATTCTATTTGAAATCTACGGAACATACAAACAAAAGACAAAACATATCATAACATCTTACAAATCCACTGACTGGGTAAAATATAAAAAGGAACTCGACAAAAAAATCACAATAAACAAAAACATTGACTCCCCTGACAAAATAGACGACGAAATTAAAAAACTAACGGACGCACTTAAACAGACCAAGAAAGACAACACACAAAGACTAATTGTAAACCCCTACAAAAACGACCTAAACGACGAAATTAAAAATCTGATCAAAGACCGCAACTCACTTAGAAAACAGCAACAAAAAACCAGAAACCCAGGACTAAAAAATGAAATTAACAAACTTAACCGAACAATAAAAAACGAAATTCATAAATTACTCAACACAAAATGGCAAAAAAAGCTCCTGGAAATAACACCAAAAGATAACTCACTATGGCAAATGACAAAAATACTTAGAAAATCAAAAAAACCAATACCTTCACTAACTTACAACAACGACACGTACTACACGGACAAAGACAAAGCTGACCTAATTGGAAATACCCTTGAATCAATCCAGTCAAATCCTCTCCAATCCCCCATTCAAGAAGAAGTAGACCACACCCTAAAATCATTCAATCATGATCAAAAAACACTAAACCCCAGAGCAAAATTCAAAATCCACACCACTCCCAAAGAAATAAGATCCATAATTAAAACCTTACCCAACAGCAAATCCCCAGGACCTGATGACATAGACTACAAACAAATAAAAAATTTAACAAACAAAACAATTGTACAATTAATGCACATAATAAACGCCATATTGATCACAGGTTACTACCCAGATCAGTGGAAAATAGCGACAGTAATCCCCATACACAAACCCAAGAAGGACCATACTAACCCCAGCAACTACAGACCAATAAGCCTCCTTAGTACACTGTCAAAGCTGACGGAAAGGATAATCCTTGCCAGAATAAAATCCTTTGAATCAAAAAATGCGGTAATTATAGATGAACAGTTCGGATTCAGACCTGGACACAGCACCGCCATGCAGACGGCTAGGATTGCCTTTTCGATAAAAGAACAATTCAAAAAACACAAAGTTACGTCAGTATGTTTACTAGACATTGAGAAGGCATTCGACACCGTCTGGCAGGACGGAGTTATATATAAATTAATCAAATACAAATTTCCTGCATACCTAATACTATTAATCAAAAACTACTTACATAACAGGAAATTTGTAGTCAAAATCAACAACACTGTATCAGACATTAAATTCTCCAGAGCAGGAGTACCGCAAGGGAGTGTACTCGGACCTGTCATCTTTAATTACTACATTAATGATATCCCAAAATTCCCCAAAACCCAACTGGCCATCTACGCAGATGATACAGCAATATTCACGCACTCATTTAACGCGCAGGTGGCCACATCCCAAACCCAAATCCATCTAAACCTAATACTAGACTTTGCTCAGAAATGGAAGATCAAATTGAATAATGATAAAACCGAACACATCATATTTGCAAGGAAATTTAATGACACCAGGGTTACTACTCCAATTTCAATCAACAAAACAAAAATAACAATAAAAAATGAAGTAAAGTACTTAGGAGTCATTTTCGATAAAAAACTTTACTTCAAAAGCCACATAAAAAACATTTCTGACAAAGTCAACAACTCCATCCGAACCCTCTATCCACTTTTAAACAAAAATAGTCCTATGTCCAGACAAAATAAAAAACTGTTATACACGACAATCATTCGGCCAATAATCAGCTACGCCTCCCCTGTGTGGAGTTATGATGCTTCGTCTACGACTAAAAACAAAATACAAAGACTCCAAAACAGATGCTTAAGACTAATTTTGAACACAGACAGATACACCCCAATAAACATGTTACACTACCTTACTGAAATTCCAACTATCGAAGAATACTTTGAACAACTAAAACATAAGTTCTACACTTACAGTATAGAAAATAGCAAACTAACAAGACACCTATCAAACAAGTGCGTCAATCTCACTTAACCATCTAAAAACACAAAATTAAAAACACACATGTATAAATAATAAAAACAAAATTCAAATAAAAATTACCAAAACCACCTATCAAAAATCCTAATACCACATCCCCAAAATGATAAACAGGTTTTTCCTCTCCTTTTCCTGTATCCTGAATCAAAACACAAAACCAAAAATCTCACTTGTAATAGACATTATCTCTTGCAACATTAATTTTCTAAAATTACCTTGTAATAAAAATAGCAAATTAGAGGATGAAAGCTTAACCAAGCTAATAACCTCCATACATTATATATGAATATTTTGAAATATTTACTTGCATTGTAAATTATATGTATATATTTTTGAATTAATAAAGATTTTATTAAATGTTAAAAAAAAAATGTTAATGGTTCTCGTCCGATCACCGAAGTTAAGCAACATTGGGCACAGTCAGTACTTGGATGGGTGACCGCTTGGGAACACTGTGTGCGGTTGCCTTTTTATATTAAAAATATAAATTATTTTTCTTCTTTTCTTTTTTTTTACACACCATATATAAATATATGTTATTTAGAAATGTAAACCTTTTATATTATTCGTCAACAAATAAATATTATTTTTTGTATAAAATTTTATTGCATTTATAACTCATATCATGGTTACTTTAAAGCGAGAAGTTTTTTTAATATTTCAAATGAATATAAAATAATATAAATTTTATGAAATTTATTTATTTTTAGAAATAGCAATCGCTTATAATTATAACAAAATTTTAATAATGTTTAATTTTATTTCAATAATTTATATATATATATATATATATATATATTTTTTAATAAAAATAATATACTCTTATTTAATAATATATGTTGGTCCTATATATAGGACCGAAAATATTTCTTATTTGTTTTTTTTTTTTTTAAATTGTCATTTAAAACGCTTATGCACGTTCTCCACGAATACGTCTTGCCAATTGTATATCCTTAGGCATAATTGTAACACGCTTTGCATGAATTGCGCATAAATTGGTATCTTCAAATAAACCTACTAAATAGGCTTCACTAGCTTCTTGTAATGCCATAACAGCTGAACTTTGGAAACGTAAATCGGTTTTAAAATCTTGTGCAATTTCACGTACTAAACGTTGGAATGGTAATTTACGAATTAACAATTCAGTACTTTTTTGATAACGACGAATTTCTCGTAAAGCTACTGTACCAGGACGATATCTGTGTGGTTTTTTTACTCCACCAGTTGCTGGTGCACTTTTACGTGCAGCTTTCGTTGCTAATTGTTTTCTTGGTGCTTTACCACCAGTTGATTTACGTGCAGTTTGCTTGGTTCTAGCCATTTTCAAATAATAATGTTTTTACAAAAAAACACACAATTTTAAAAATTATATTCGACAATTTGATACTACAAAGTCAAATGTTTAAATGCGAAATAAATGTGTTGTATTTATATTTATATGAAATTTCAAAATTTTTGTTGTCATATCCTATTGGATAGCTATCAGAGTATGGACTAATCAAATTGTATAGGCGTGGCTTAAAAAATCTTTAATGCTTTATATAAAAAGGCACAATTGTACCGGCGCTCACATACATTACAATACTTGTGAGGTTAACACACGTGTTATCCGTTCGTTAAAATATTGTAAATAATTTTTTATTAAAATGACTGGCAGAGGAAAAGGTGGAAAGGGTCTTGGAAAAGGGGGTGCAAAACGTCATAGAAAAGTTTTGCGTGATAATATCCAAGGTATTACAAAACCTGCAATTCGTCGTTTAGCACGACGAGGTGGAGTAAAACGTATCTCTGGTTTAATTTATGAAGAAACACGTGGTGTACTTAAAGTATTCCTTGAAAATGTTATTCGGGATGCTGTTACATATACTGAACACGCAAAACGTAAAACAGTTACAGCTATGGATGTTGTATATGCATTAAAACGACAAGGTCGTACTTTGTATGGTTTTGGAGGTTAAGAAAATATAATAATTTACTTAAAATATTTAGTAAATTTATTAAAGAATATTTAATACATCCGATAAATTTAAACAGGCTTTCCTTTTTGGGAAGCCACTAATTTTATTTATATAAGAGTAAATAAATTTGTTAATAAATATAACATATTATATAATTTGTTTACAACAAATTATTTTGTTTATAACATACATTACCAAATATTTTTATTTATTTTTTTTTTTTTTATTGTAATATATCTGCAATAATAAATTATAATTTGTATATTATCTATTTTATTTTACAATAACTTATTGAATTTTTGAAAAAATTTTATTATAAATTAATATACTATTATATTTTTTATATATACAAGTTAAGAGTAACAAGTATCGATAGGAGATTATCGAATTTATAACTAATAAAACATTTCGCCTTAATCAAAGAAAATAAAGATTTTGCTATACCATTTTTTATACTTTCAATAAATAATTTATTATTAAATTTTTATTATTTCATTTATTTTTTAAAATTATTAAAAATATTTTTCTAATAATTATAAGCGTACATAAACAAGTAGTAAATGTAAAATGAAAATAATAAAGGTAATGTAATGCATTTGCATTACACTGATTTACGATATATATTCCGCGATATCCTTTATTATATTTAAAATTAATAATATTGATATACTAATAATAGATATATTCAAGCTATTAATATATAAAATTTTATATTAAATATGATATTAATAATTGTTTATTTTATTTTTTTGTATATATAAAAATAATTTACTCTTATTTAAAAAATTTGATGGCTCTCTTAAAAAGAGAGCCGTTTTTATATGTTGATGTATTTTTATGTTATCAATTAAATAATATTTTCGATTTATTTATTTTGAACTTGTATATTTTGTAACAGCTTTAGTACCTTCACTAACAGCGTGCTTTGCCAATTCACCAGGTAATAATAATCGAACTGCGGTTTGAATTTCCCGACTTGTGATTGTTGAACGTTTATTATAATGTGCTAAACGTGATGCTTCAGCAGCAATACGTTCAAAAATATCATTAACAAAACTGTTCATGATACTCATAGCTTTACTAGAGATACCAGTATCAGGATGCACTTGTTTTAATACTTTGTAAATGTAAATTGCATATGATTCCTTGCGCTTCCTCTTCTTTTTCTTATCACTCTTTGATATATTTTTTTGAGCTTTGCCAGCTTTTTTTGCTGCTTTTCCACTTGTTTTTGGTGGCATTGTTACAAACAATTAATATACACAGATAGTTACAGAACACCAGTCAGTATATGTATGAGCGTGTCGTGTATACAACTAGCGTATTATATACGCGAAGATGGATATAACAATAAAAATGAATACTACTCTCTGATTGGCTAAAAATAATACTATAAGGTGATTGGTTTATTTTTAAAGTTTTATATTTTATAAATATTATAAATTAAAATACCCAAATAACATTTTAAACATTTATGTTACAATCCCCGTAACGTACACATCTGTGTGATTATATTTACAAAAAAAAATATTAATTAAATAAATTTATTCGCTATGTCTGGACGAGGTAAAGGTGGTAAAGTAAAGGGAAAGGCAAAGTCAAGATCAAGCCGAGCAGGATTACAATTTCCTGTTGGAAGAATTCACAGATTATTACGAAAAGGAAATTATGCTGAACGAGTAGGTGCTGGTGCCCCAGTATATTTGGCTGCTGTTATGGAATATTTGGCTGCAGAAGTTCTCGAGTTAGCTGGTAATGCTGCCCGTGATAACAAAAAAACACGTATCATTCCACGTCATTTACAATTGGCAATTCGTAATGATGAAGAATTAAATAAATTATTATCTGGTGTAACAATTGCTCAAGGTGGTGTATTACCAAACATTCAAGCAGTGTTATTACCAAAGAAAACTGAAAAGAAAGCATAAATTAAAAACATTGCATTAATTTTTATAATAATAATACATCGATCATAGGCCTTTTAATAAAAGGCCACAAATTTATTTAAAATAAGAGTAAAAATTATTTTTATAAATAATATATTATAATATTTTTTTAAAGAATCAATTTAAATAATTATAAATTAATGATTCTTTTTTTTTTTTTCTTTTTTTATATGTTATTATGGAAATAATTCATCATATTATGATGACATTTAGGTAACATATTATAAGAATATTCATAAAATATTATCAAAATAATATTGTATTATGATGATATTTAGACAAAATATTATAAGAATATACACAAAATATTATCAAAATAATATCATTAGATAACAAAACTGTTCATGATACTCATACCTTTACTAGAGATAAAAGTATCAGGATGCACTTGTATTAATACATATTATCACAACATCACAAAATATTTTTTAAAAGGAAAAATTTTTTTAAAATTATTATAAAATTTGATTGAATTAAATTTCAATTTATTTTTTTAATAATTAAAGAAAAAAAAAAAACAAAGCATATAAACTTTCTATTGAAAATGTTATTTTAAACTAGATGGCCAAGTGAACTTCGTTACACAAACAATATATGACGTATTCGTTATTTAAATAATCAGTATCCTTTGATATTATATCAATACGTTACTCTCTTCTTTTGATACATATTAATAAAATTTCAATTTATAAGATTTTATGTCAATTATATAAATAATATTATAAATTTTCTAAATACATAAGTTAAGTAACAAAAAATTTGAATAACAAGATAAATTTATATATTATGTTTTAATACTCGATACTATAATATATCGCATCCGTTACCAATTATTCGGTATCCTTTGATTTATACACAGAATGAACTAAAAATATATATCAAATTTATTTTATTTATTTATATATTTAATATTATTATTATTATTTTATATTACAAAGTTTCTTAACGAAGCTTACAATGATTTCTCATATCGTACTTAACAAAATTATTTAGATCATATAAAATTTAAATTGTTAAAAAATTTGTATATTTATTATTATTATTATTTATTTTTATTAAAATTACATAACATAAAATTAATAATATTTTAATAATTATATAAATTAATTCTTATTTAAAATAATCTTATATTAATCTCAACAAATACTCTAATAATATATTTTGTCATAAATTTTTTTATATTTAAAATAAATATTATAATATATAAATACTTATATCAGTATAAAATTTCTTTATATAATTATGAAAAAATTAATTTAATAGTTAATTATTGATATTAATGCATAAATAAAAGTATTTTCTAATGAAATATATTTTGTCAATGTTCGATTAACACATTTCATAATAATACGTTTTCATTATTGACAAAAAAAGTTTTTCTAAAAATGAAATCTTATACTATAATATATATATTTATATATTAAATTTTTTAATTATTTATATACTAATAATTTATAATAAATCGATATTAAATAAAAAATAAAAATATATACTTTTTAAGTTTACCTTAAAAATATTATTGTTTTGTATGATTGAAATAATTAATATTAAACTATGTTTATTAATAATTGTTAATAAAAAAATTAAATATATTTTAATTTATAAAATAAATATTATTATTAAATTTATAATTTATTATTTTATATATTATAGAAATTGAAAAAATAAATCATGTTTACTACGACAGTAAATTAGAAATACTATTTAATTTTTATGTGTTTTCTACATGGTACTTTGACTTACATAGGGACTTATATTATTGTGAATAATGATATAATTGAAAACCTTTATTTTTTATTTGATAGAATTATTATATTTTATCATTTAAATATTTATAATAAATACATTATTTTTATAAAGTAAAAAAATATGGCCGAAGAAAATTCTACAGCTGTTGCAGCAACTGCGGTTACTGCTGCTTCTACAACACCAACAAAAAAAGCAACAGCTTCTGGTGCTAAACGTACAAAACAACATTCAAAACCAACACATCCACGTACATCAGAAATGGTTGTTAACGCAATTAAAAATTTAAAAGAACGTGGTGGTTCATCATTACAAGCAATTAAAAAATATTTAGCTGCAAATTATAAAGTGGATTCTGATAAAATTTCACCATTTATTAAAAAATATTTAAAAGCTGCTGTAACTGAGGGAGCCTTGGTACAAACTAAAGGTAAAGGTGCATCTGGTTCATTCAAATTGGCTGCTTCCGCTTCATCTAATTCTTCAGCTAAATCAAAAGTATCCAAAAAAGAAAGTGGAGCAAAAGGTTCAGCAAAGAGTGCTAAAAGTAAACGGGCACCAAAAGAAAAGAAAGCCACAACTACATCATTGGCAGCCAAAAAGCCTAAAGCAAAAAAAGCGACTCCATCATCATCAACTGCTGCTAAAAAAGTTACTGCAAAATCATCAGCGGCATCAAAAAAAGCACCAGTTAAAGCAAAACCAGCAAAAAGTACAAAATCCGCTGCCAAAAGTAGCCCTGCTCGTAAACCGAAAGCACCAAAAGCTAAGAAAGCTTCTGTTGCCAAATCATCTCCTACAAAAATTAAAAAAGCAGCACCAAAAAAGAAATGATCTGTTACTTTAATAATATATTGAAATATTTCATTATTTTTGCTAAAAAATGAAAATAACATAGGCCTTAATACAGGCCACAAATTAATATTTGATAAGAGTAAATTATTTTTTGTATAAATATTTTATAAAATAATAGTTAAGAAACATTTGCCACAGTCAGTACCACGGATGGGTGGCCACTTGAGAATACTGTGTGCGGTTGCATTTTTATTTAAAATATATGGTATAATAAATAAGTATATATTTAAATTGATTACTTCATTGAAAATTTTAATAATATACTTTAATATTAATGATATTTATGAAAAATATATATTTGTAAAAATTTTCATTTATTACTGGCAACAGCCATACCACGTTGAAAACACCGGTTCTCGTCCGATCACCGAAGTTAAGCAACATTGGGCACAGTCAGTACTTGGATGGGTGACCGCTTGGGAACACTGTGTGCGGTTGCCTTTTTATATTAAAAATATAAATTATTTTTCTTCTTTTCTTTTTTTTTACACACCATATATAAATATATGTTATTTAGAAATGTAAACCTTTTATATTATTCGTCAACAAATAAATATTATTTTTTGTATAAAATTTTATTGCATTTATAACTCATATCATGGTTACTTTAAAGCGAGAAGTTTTTTTAATATTTCAAATGAATATAAAATAATATAAATTTTATGAAATTTATTTATTTTTAGAAATAGCAATCGCTTATAATTATAACAAAATTTTAATAATGTTTAATTTTATTTCAATAATTTATATATATATATATATATATATATATTTTTTAATAAAAATAATATACTCTTATTTAATAATATATGTTGGTCCTATATATAGGACCGAAAATATTTCTTATTTGTTTTTTTTTTTTTTAAATTGTCATTTAAAACGCTTATGCACGTTCTCCACGAATACGTCTTGCCAATTGTATATCCTTAGGCATAATTGTAACACGCTTTGCATGAATTGCGCATAAATTGGTATCTTCAAATAAACCTACTAAATAGGCTTCACTAGCTTCTTGTAATGCCATAACAGCTGAACTTTGGAAACGTAAATCGGTTTTAAAATCTTGTGCAATTTCACGTACTAAACGTTGGAATGGTAATTTACGAATTAACAATTCAGTACTTTTTTGATAACGACGAATTTCTCGTAAAGCTACTGTACCAGGACGATATCTGTGTGGTTTTTTTACTCCACCAGTTGCTGGTGCACTTTTACGTGCAGCTTTCGTTGCTAATTGTTTTCTTGGTGCTTTACCACCAGTTGATTTACGTGCAGTTTGCTTGGTTCTAGCCATTTTCAAATAATAATGTTTTTACAAAAAAACACACAATTTTAAAAATTATATTCGACAATTTGATACTACAAAGTCAAATGTTTAAATGCGAAATAAATGTGTTGTATTTATATTTATATGAAATTTCAAAATTTTTGTTGTCATATCCTATTGGATAGCTATCAGAGTATGGACTAATCAAATTGTATAGGCGTGGCTTAAAAAATCTTTAATGCTTTATATAAAAAGGCACAATTGTACCGGCGCTCACATACATTACAATACTTGTGAGGTTAACACACGTGTTATCCGTTCGTTAAAATATTGTAAATAATTTTTTATTAAAATGACTGGCAGAGGAAAAGGTGGAAAGGGTCTTGGAAAAGGGGGTGCAAAACGTCATAGAAAAGTTTTGCGTGATAATATCCAAGGTATTACAAAACCTGCAATTCGTCGTTTAGCACGACGAGGTGGAGTAAAACGTATCTCTGGTTTAATTTATGAAGAAACACGTGGTGTACTTAAAGTATTCCTTGAAAATGTTATTCGGGATGCTGTTACATATACTGAACACGCAAAACGTAAAACAGTTACAGCTATGGATGTTGTATATGCATTAAAACGACAAGGTCGTACTTTGTATGGTTTTGGAGGTTAAGAAAATATAATAATTTACTTAAAATATTTAGTAAATTTATTAAAGAATATTTAATACATCCGATAAATTTAAACAGGCTTTCCTTTTTGGGAAGCCACTAATTTTATTTATATAAGAGTAAATAAATTTGTTAATAAATATAACATATTATATAATTTGTTTACAACAAATTATTTTGTTTATAACATACATTACCAAATATTTTTATTTATTTTTTTTTTTTTTTATTGTAATATATCTGCAATAATAAATTATAATTTGTATATTATCTATTTTATTTTACAATAACTTATTGAATTTTTGAATAACTTATTGAATTTTTGAAAAAATTTTATTATAAATTAATATACTATTATATTTTTTATATATACAAGTTAAGAGTAACAAGTATCGATAGGAGATTATCGAATTTATAACTAATAAAACATTTCGCCTTAATCAAAGAAAATAAAGATTTTGCTATACCATTTTTTATACTTTCAATAAATAATTTATTATTAAATTTTTATTATTTCATTTATTTTTTAAAATTATTAAAAATATTTTTCTAATAATTATAAGCGTACATAAACAAGTAGTAAATGTAAAATGAAAATAATAAAGGTAATGTAATGCATTTGCATTACACTGATTTACGATATATATTCCGCGATATCCTTTATTATATTTAAAATTAATAATATTGATATACTAATAATAGATATATTCAAGCTATTAATATATAAAATTTTATATTAAATATGATATTAATAATTGTTTATTTTATTTTTTTGTATATATAAAAATAATTTACTCTTATTTAAAAAATTTGATGGCTCTCTTAAAAAGAGAGCCGTTTTTATATGTTGATGTATTTTTATGTTATCAATTAAATAATATTTTCGATTTATTTATTTTGAACTTGTATATTTTGTAACAGCTTTAGTACCTTCACTAACAGCGTGCTTTGCCAATTCACCAGGTAATAATAATCGAACTGCGGTTTGAATTTCCCGACTTGTGATTGTTGAACGTTTATTATAATGTGCTAAACGTGATGCTTCAGCAGCAATACGTTCAAAAATATCATTAACAAAACTGTTCATGATACTCATAGCTTTACTAGAGATACCAGTATCAGGATGCACTTGTTTTAATACTTTGTAAATGTAAATTGCATATGATTCCTTGCGCTTCCTCTTCTTTTTCTTATCACTCTTTGATATATTTTTTTGAGCTTTGCCAGCTTTTTTTGCTGCTTTTCCACTTGTTTTTGGTGGCATTGTTACAAACAATTAATATACACAGATAGTTACAGAACACCAGTCAGTATATGTATGAGCGTGTCGTGTATACAACTAGCGTATTATATACGCGAAGATGGATATAACAATAAAAATGAATACTACTCTCTGATTGGCTGAAAATAATACTATAAGGTGATTGGTTTATTTTTAAAGTTTTATATTTTATAAATATTATAAATTAAAATACCCAAATAACATTTTAAACATTTATGTTACAATCCCCGTAACGTACACATCTGTGTGATTATATTTACAAAAAAAAGTATTAATTAAATAAATTTATTCGCTATGTCTGGACGAGGTAAAGGTGGTAAAGTAAAGGGAAAGGCAAAGTCAAGATCAAGCCGAGCAGGATTACAATTTCCTGTTGGAAGAATTCACAGATTATTACGAAAAGGAAATTATGCTGAACGAGTAGGTGCTGGTGCCCCAGTATATTTGGCTGCTGTTATGGAATATTTGGCTGCAGAAGTTCTCGAGTTAGCTGGTAATGCTGCCCGTGATAACAAAAAAACACGTATCATTCCACGTCATTTACAATTGGCAATTTGTAATGATGAAGAATTAAATAAATTATTATCTGGTGTAACAATTGCTCAAGGTGGTGTATTACCAAACATTCAAGCAGTGTTATTACCAAAGAAAACTGAAAAGAAAGCATAAATTAAAAACATTGCATTAATTTTTATAATAATAATACATCGATCATAGGCCTTTTAATAAAAGGCCACAAATTTATTTAAAATAAGAGTAAAAATTATTTTTATAAATAATATATTATAATATTTTTTTAAAGAATCAATTTAAATAATTATAAATTAATGATTCTTTTTTTTTTTTCTTTTTTTATATGTTATTATGGAAATAATTCATCATATTATGATGACATTTAGGTAACATATTATAAGAATATTCATAAAATATTATCAAAATAATATTGTATTATGATGATATTTAGACAAAATATTATAAGAATATACACAAAATATTATCAAAATAATATCATTAGATAACAAAACTGTTCATGATACTCATACCTTTACTAGAGATAAAAGTATCAGGATGCACTTGTATTAATACATATTATCACAACATCACAAAATATTTTTTAAAAGGAAAAATTTTTTTAAAATTATTATAAAATTTGATTGAATTAAATTTCAATTTATTTTTTTAATAATTAAAGAAAAAAAAAAAAAAAGCATATAAACTTTCTATTGAAAATGTTATTTTAAACTAGATGGCCAAGTGAACTTCGTTACACAAACAATATATGACGTATTCGTTATTTAAATAATCAGTATCCTTTGATATTATATCAATACGTTACTCTCTTCTTTTGATACATATTAATAAAATTTCAATTTATAAGATTTTATGTCAATTATATAAATAATATTATAAATTTTCTAAATACATAAGTTAAGTAACAAAAAATTTGAATAACAAGATAAATTTATATATTATGTTTTAATACTCGATACTATAATATATCGCATCCGTTACCAATTATTCGGTATCCTTTGATTTATACACAGAATGAACTAAAAATATATATCAAATTTATTTTATTTATTTATATATTTAATATTATTATTATTATTTTATATTACAAAGTTTCTTAACGAAGCTTACAATGATTTCTCATATCGTACTTAACAAAATTATTTAGATCATATAAAATTTAAATTGTTAAAAAATTTGTATATTTATTATTATTATTATTTATTTTTATTAAAATTACATAACATAAAATTAATAATATTTTAATAATTATATAAATTAATTCTTATTTAAAATAATCTTATATTAATCTCAACAAATACTCTAATAATATATTTTGTCATAAATTTTTTTATATTTAAAATAAATATTATAATATATAAATACTTATATCAGTATAAAATTTCTTTATATAATTATGAAAAAATTAATTTAATAGTTAATTATTGATATTAATGCATAAATAAAAGTATTTTCTATTTTGTCAATGTTCGATTAACACATTTCATAATAATACGTTTTCATTATTGACAAAAAAAGTTTTTCTAAAAATGAAATCTTATACTATAATATATATATTTATATATTAAATTTTTTAATTATTTATATACTAATAATTTATAATAAATCGATATTAAATAAAAAATAAAAATATATACTTTTTAAGTTTACCTTAAAAATATTATTGTTTTGTATGATTGAAATAATTAATATTAAACTATGTTTATTAATAATTGTTAATAAAAAAATTAAATATATTTTAATTTATAAAATAAATATTATTATTAAATTTATAATTTATTATTTTATATATTATAGAAATTGAAAAAATAAATCATGTTTACTACGACAGTAAATTAGAAATACTATTTAATTTTTATGTGTTTTCTACATGGTACTTTGACTTACATAGGGACTTATATTATTGTGAATAATGATATAATTGAAAACCTTTATTTTTTATTTGATAGAATTATTATATTTTATCATTTAAATATTTATAATAAATACATTATTTTTATAAAGTAAAAAAATATGGCCGAAGAAAATTCTACAGCTGTTGCAGCAACTGCGGTTACTGCTGCTTCTACAACACCAACAAAAAAAGCAACAGCTTCTGGTGCTAAACGTACAAAACAACATTCAAAACCAACACATCCACGTACATCAGAAATGGTTGTTAACGCAATTAAAAATTTAAAAGAACGTGGTGGTTCATCATTACAAGCAATTAAAAAATATTTAGCTGCAAATTATAAAGTGGATTCTGATAAAATTTCACCATTTATTAAAAAATATTTAAAAGCTGCTGTAACTGAGGGAGCCTTGGTACAAACTAAAGGTAAAGGTGCATCTGGTTCATTCAAATTGGCTGCTTCCGCTTCATCTAATTCTTCAGCTAAATCAAAAGTATCCAAAAAAGAAAGTGGAGCAAAAGGTTCAGCAAAGAGTGCTAAAAGTAAACGGGCACCAAAAGAAAAGAAAGCCACAACTACATCATTGGCAGCCAAAAAGCCTAAAGCAAAAAAAGCGACTCCATCATCATCAACTGCTGCTAAAAAAGTTACTGCAAAATCATCAGCGGCATCAAAAAAAGCACCAGTTAAAGCAAAACCAGCAAAAAGTACAAAATCCGCTGCCAAAAGTAGCCCTGCTCGTAAACCGAAAGCACCAAAAGCTAAGAAAGCTTCTGTTGCCAAATCATCTCCTACAAAAATTAAAAAAGCAGCACCAAAAAAGAAATGATCTGTTACTTTAATAATATATTGAAATATTTCATTATTTTTGCTAAAAAATGAAAATAACATAGGCCTTAATACAGGCCACAAATTAATATTTGATAAGAGTAAATTATTTTTTGTATAAATATTTTATAAAATAATAGTTTAGAAACATTTGCCACAGTCAGTACCACGGATGGGTGGCCACTTGAGAATACTGTGTGCGGTTGCATTTTTATTTAAAATATATGGTATAATAAATAAGTATATATTTAAATTGATTACTTCATTGAAAATTTTAATAATATACTTTAATATTAATGATATTTATGAAAAATATATATTTGTAAAAATTTTCATTTATTACTGGCAACAGCCATACCACGTTGAAAACACCGGTTCTCGTCCGATCACCGAAGTTAAGCAACATTGGGCACAGTCAGTACTTGGATGGGTGACCGCTTGGGAACACTGTGTGCGGTTGCCTTTTTATATTAAAAATATATATTATTTTTCTTCTTTTCTTTTTTTTTACACACCATATATAAATATATGTTATTTAGAAATGTAAACCTTTTATATTATTCGTCAACAAATAAATATTATTTTTTGTATAAAATTTTATTGCATTTATAACTCATATCATGGTTACTTTAAAGCGAGAAGTTTTTTTAATATTTCAAATGAATATAAAATAATATAAATTTTATGAAATTTATTTATTTTTAGAAATAGCAATCGCTTATAATTATAACAAAATTTTAATAATGTTTAATTTTATTTCAATAATTTATATATATATATATATATATATATTTTTTAATAAAAATAATATACTCTTATTTAATAATATATGTTGGTCCTATATATAGGACCGAAAATATTTCTTATTTGTTTTTTTTTTTTTAAATTGTCATTTAAAACGCTTATGCACGTTCTCCACGAATACGTCTTGCCAATTGTATATCCTTAGGCATAATTGTAACACGCTTTGCATGAATTGCGCATAAATTGGTATCTTCAAATAAACCTACTAAATAGGCTTCACTAGCTTCTTGTAATGCCATAACAGCTGAACTTTGAAAACGTAAATCGGTTTTAAAATCTTGTGCAATTTCACGTACTAAACGTTGGAATGGTAATTTACGAATTAACAATTCAGTACTTTTTTGATAACGACGAATTTCTCGTAAAGCTACTGTACCAGGACGATATCTGTGTGGTTTTTTTACTCCACCAGTTGCTGGTGCACTTTTACGTGCAGCTTTCGTTGCTAATTGTTTTCTTGGTGCTTTACCACCAGTTGATTTACGTGCAGTTTGCTTGGTTCTAGCCATTTTCAAATAATAATGTTTTTACAAAAAAACACACAATTTTAAAAATTATATTCGACAATTTGATACTACAAAGTCAAATGTTTAAATGCGAAATAAATGTGTTGTATTTATATTTATATGAAATTTCAAAATTTTTGTTGTCATATCCTATTGGATAGCTATCAGAGTATGGACTAATCAAATTGTATAGGCGTGGCTTAAAAAATCTTTAATGCTTTATATAAAAAGGCACAATTGTACCGGCGCTCACATACATTACAATACTTGTGAGGTTAACACACGTGTTATCCGTTCGTTAAAATATTGTAAATAATTTTTTATTAAAATGACTGGCAGAGGAAAAGGTGGAAAGGGTCTTGGAAAAGGGGGTGCAAAACGTCATAGAAAAGTTTTGCGTGATAATATCCAAGGTATTACAAAACCTGCAATTCGTCGTTTAGCACGACGAGGTGGAGTAAAACGTATCTCTGGTTTAATTTATGAAGAAACACGTGGTGTACTTAAAGTATTCCTTGAAAATGTTATTCGGGATGCTGTTACATATACTGAACACGCAAAACGTAAAACAGTTACAGCTATGGATGTTGTATATGCATTAAAACGACAAGGTCGTACTTTGTATGGTTTTGGAGGTTAAGAAAATATAATAATTTACTTAAAATATTTAGTAAATTTATTAAAGAATATTTAATACATCCGATAAATTTAAACAGGCTTTCCTTTTTGGGAAGCCACTAATTTTATTTATATAAGAGTAAATAAATTTGTTAATAAATATAACATATTATATAATTTGTTTACAACAAATTATTTTGTTTATAACATACATTACCAAATATTTTTATTTATTTTTTTTTTTTATTGTAATATATCTGCAATAATAACTTATAATTTGTATATTATCTATTTTATTTTACAATAACTTATTGAATTTTTGAAAAAATTTTATTATAAATTAATATACTATTATATTTTTTATATATACAAGTTAAGAGTAACAAGTATCGATAGGAGATTATCGAATTTATAACTAATAAAACATTTCGCCTTAATCAAAGAAAATAAAGATTTTGCTATACCATTTTTTATACTTTCAATAAATAATTTATTATTAAATTTTTATTATTTCATTTATTTTTTAAAATTATTAAAAATATTTTTCTAATAATTATAAGCGTACATAAACAAGTAGTAAATGTAAAATGAAAATAATAAAGGTAATGTAATGCATTTGCATTACACTGATTTACGATATATATTCCGCGATATCCTTTATTATATTTAAAATTAATAATATTGATATACTAATAATAGATATATTCAAGCTATTAATATATAAAATTTTATATTAAATATGATATTAATAATTGTTTATTTTATTTTTTTTGTATATATAAAAATAATTTACTCTTATTTAAAAAATTTGATGGCTCTCTTAAAAAGAGAGCCGTTTTTATATGTTGATGTATTTTTATGTTATCAATTAAATAATATTTTCGATTTATTTATTTTGAACTTGTATATTTTGTAACAGCTTTAGTACCTTCACTAACAGCGTGCTTTGCCAATTCACCAGGTAATAATAATCGAACTGCGGTTTGAATTTCCCGACTTGTGATTGTTGAACGTTTATTATAATGTGCTAAACGTGATGCTTCAGCAGCAATACGTTCAAAAATATCATTAACAAAACTGTTCATGATACTCATAGCTTTACTAGAGATACCAGTATCAGGATGCACTTGTTTTAATACTTTGTAAATGTAAATTGCATATGATTCCTTGCGCTTCCTCTTCTTTTTCTTATCACTCTTTGATATATTTTTTTGAGCTTTGCCAGCTTTTTTTGCTGCTTTTCCACTTGTTTTTGGTGGCATTGTTACAAACAATTAATATACACAGATAGTTACAGAACACCAGTCAGTATATGTATGAGCGTGTCGTGTATACAACTAGCGTATTATATACGCGAAGATGGATATAACAATAAAAATGAATACTACTCTCTGATTGGCTGAAAATAATACTATAAGGTGATTGGTTTATTTTTAAAGTTTTATATTTTATAAATATTATAAATTAAAATACCCAAATAACATTTTAAACATTTATGTTACAATCCCCGTAACGTACACATCTGTGTGATTATATTTACAAAAAAAAGTATTAATTAAATAAATTTATTCGCTATGTCTGGACGAGGTAAAGGTGGTAAAGTAAAGGGAAAGGCAAAGTCAAGATCAAGCCGAGCAGGATTACAATTTCCTGTTGGAAGAATTCACAGATTATTACGAAAAGGAAATTATGCTGAACGAGTAGGTGCTGGTGCCCCAGTATATTTGGCTGCTGTTATGGAATATTTGGCTGCAGAAGTTCTCGAGTTAGCTGGTAATGCTGCCCGTGATAACAAAAAAACACGTATCATTCCACGTCATTTACAATTGGCAATTCGTAATGATGAAGAATTAAATAAATTATTATCTGGTGTAACAATTGCTCAAGGTGGTGTATTACCAAACATTCAAGCAGTGTTATTACCAAAGAAAACTGAAAAGAAAGCATAAATTAAAAACATTGCATTAATTTTTATAATAATAATACATCGATCATAGGCCTTTTAATAAAAGGCCACAAATTTATTTAAAATAAGAGTAAAAATTATTTTTATAAATAATATATTATAATATTTTTTTAAAGAATCAATTTAAATAATTATAAATTAATGATTCTTTTTTTTTTTTCTTTTTTTATATGTTATTATGGAAATAATTCATCATATTATGATGACATTTAGGTAACATATTATAAGAATATTCATAAAATATTATCAAAATAATATTGTATTATGATGATATTTAGACAAAATATTATAAGAATATACACAAAATATTATCAAAATAATATCATTAGATAACAAAACTGTTCATGATACTCATACCTTTACTAGAGATAAAAGTATCAGGATGCACTTGTATTAATACATATTATCACAACATCACAAAATATTTTTTAAAAGGAAAAATTTTTTTAAAATTATTATAAAATTTGATTGAATAAAATTTCAATATATTTTTTTAATAATTAATAAAAAAAAAAAAAAAAGCATATAAACTTTCTATTGAAAATGTTATTTTAAACTAGATGGCCAAGTGAACTTCGTTACACAAACAATATATGACGTATTCGTTATTTAAATAATCAGTATCCTTTGATATTATATCAATACGTTACTCTCTTCTTTTGATACATATTAATAAAATTTCAATTTATAAGATTTTATGTCAATTATATAAATAATATTATAAATTTTCTAAATACATAAGTTAAGTAACAAAAAATTTGAATAACAAGATAAATTTATATATTATGTTTTAATACTCGATACTATAATATATCGCATCCGTTACCAATTATTCGGTATCCTTTGATTTATACACAGAATGAACTAAAAATATATATCAAATTTATTTTATTTATTTATATATTTAATATTATTATTATTATTTTATATTACAAAGTTTCTTAACGAAGCTTACAATGATTTCTCATATCGTACTTAACAAAATTATTTAGATCATATAAAATTTAAATTGTTAAAAAATTTGTATATTTATTATTATTATTATTTATTTTTATTAAAATTACATAACATAAAATTAATAATATTTTAATAATTATATAAATTAATTCTTATTTAAAATAATCTTATATTAATCTCAACAAATACTCTAATAATATATTTTGTCATAAATTTTTTTATATTTAAAATAAATATTATAATATATAAATACTTATATCAGTATAAAATTTCTTTATATAATTATGAAAAAATTAATTTAATAGTTAATTATTGATATTAATGCATAAATAAAAGTATTTTCTAATGAAATATATTTTGTCAATGTTCGATTAACACATTTCATAATAATACGTTTTCATTATTGACAAAAAAAGTTTTTCTAAAAATGAAATCTTATACTATAATATATATATTTATATATTAAATTTTTTAATTATTTATATACTAATAATTTATAATAAATCGATATTAAATAAAAAATAAAAATATATACTTTTTAAGTTTACCTTAAAAATATTATTGTTTTGTATGATTGAAATAATTAATATTAAACTATGTTTATTAATAATTGTTAATAAAAAAATTAAATATATTTTAATTTATAAAATAAATATTATTATTAAATTTATAATTTATTATTTTATATATTATAGAAATTGAAAAAATAAATCATGTTTACTACGACAGTAAATTAGAAATACTATTTTTACAACGCCCACTCGGGAAGTAGACTTTTCGAGCGCTGTATGTCACCTTCAAAATACACAATAATCGCATACTTAACTATATGTGTTTCATAAACGCACATGTTCGGTTATAGGTGTTTCATAAACGCACATGTTCGGTTATAGACTACATAATTGTATGTACTACTGACACGCCATCTGTACTAAAAAAAAATAAGTAATCAATCTTAACCCTCATTTATTAAAGTTACCACACTGATTGTGTCAAACGCGAGTGTTACATACAAAAAAACAAAATTAAAAATTGAAATTAAAATGAACGAGCAATAAAAATTTGTATGCAATAAAATTTAAATTTAAAATAAGTAAATAAATCATTTCTCAAATTGATAAATTTCTCTCAAAGTCAACTTCCCGAGCGATTGTTGTAAAAAGTATTGAATGCTACTTGCGGAATAACTAGCAAATATGACAGTCGTGATTACGGCATTCGCTCTAAGGTTATGAGACATTCTTATGAAGACTCGTGTGGTTGTCGCAACTCGCCTACGGCTCGTAGCGACATCTACCACACTCGTCTTCATAAGAATGTCTCATAACCTTACGCTCATG
This sequence comes from Chrysoperla carnea, assembly GCF_905475395.1. Classification (NCBI taxonomy): domain Eukaryota; kingdom Metazoa; phylum Arthropoda; class Insecta; order Neuroptera; family Chrysopidae; genus Chrysoperla; species Chrysoperla carnea. The sequence continues at coordinate 60,871 of NW_025408078.1, forward strand.
CCGCAACACCACGACTGTCAGATTATTTGCTAGTTATCCCACTTGTAGCATTAATAACTATTAATTTTTATGTGTTTTCTACATGGTACTTTGACTTACATAGGGACTTATATTATTGTGAATAATGATATAATTGAAAACCTTTATTTTTTATTTGATAGAATTATTATATTTTATCATTTAAATATTTATAATAAATACATTATTTTTATAAAGTAAAAAAATATGGCCGAAGAAAATTCTACAGCTGTTGCAGCAACTGCGGTTACTGCTGCTTCTACAACACCAACAAAAAAAGCAACAGCTTCTGGTGCTAAACGTACAAAACAACATTCAAAACCAACACATCCACGTACATCAGAAATGGTTGTTAACGCAATTAAAAATTTAAAAGAACGTGGTGGTTCATCATTACAAGCAATTAAAAAATATTTAGCTGCAAATTATAAAGTGGATTCTGATAAAATTTCACCATTTATTAAAAAATATTTAAAAGCTGCTGTAACTGAGGGAGCCTTGGTACAAACTAAAGGTAAAGGTGCATCTGGTTCATTCAAATTGGCTGCTTCCGCTTCATCTAATTCTTCAGCTAAATCAAAAGTATCCAAAAAAGAAAGTGGAGCAAAAGGTTCAGCAAAGAGTGCTAAAAGTAAACGGGCACCAAAAGAAAAGAAAGCCACAACTACATCATTGGCAGCCAAAAAGCCTAAAGCAAAAAAAGCGACTCCATCATCATCAACTGCTGCTAAAAAAGTTACTGCAAAATCATCAGCGGCATCAAAAAAAGCACCAGTTAAAGCAAAACCAGCAAAAAGTACAAAATCCGCTGCCAAAAGTAGCCCTGCTCGTAAACCGAAAGCACCAAAAGCTAAGAAAGCTTCTGTTGCCAAATCATCTCCTACAAAAATTAAAAAAGCAGCACCAAAAAAGAAATGATCTGTTACTTTAATAATATATTGAAATATTTCATTATTTTTGCTAAAAAATGAAAATAACATAGGCCTTAATACAGGCCACAAATTAATATTTGATAAGAGTAAATTATTTTTTGTATAAATATTTTATAAAATAATAGTTTAGAAACATTTGCCACAGTCAGTACCACGGATGGGTGGCCACTTGAGAATACTGTGTGCGGTTGCATTTTTATTTAAAATATATGGTATAATAAATAAGTATATATTTAAATTGATTACTTCATTGAAAATTTTAATAATATACTTTAATATTAATGATATTTATGAAAAATATATATTTGTAAAAATTTTCATTTATTACTGGCAACAGCCATACCACGTTGAAAACACCGGTTCTCGTCCGATCACCGAAGTTAAGCAACATTGGGCACAGTCAGTACTTGGATGGGTGACCGCTTGGGAACACTGTGTGCGGTTGCCTTTTTATATTAAAAATATATATTATTTTTCTTCTTTTCTTTTTTTTTACACACCATATATAAATATATGTTATTTAGAAATGTAAACCTTTTATATTATTCGTCAACAAATAAATATTATTTTTTGTATAAAATTTTATTGCATTTATAACTCATATCATGGTTACTTTAAAGCGAGAAGTTTTTTTAATATTTCAAATGAATATAAAATAATATAAATTTTATGAAATTTATTTATTTTTAGAAATAGCAATCGCTTATAATTATAACAAAATTTTAATAATGTTTAATTTTATTTCAATAATTTATATATATATATATATATATATATTTTTTAATAAAAATAATATACTCTTATTTAATAATATATGTTGGTCCTATATATAGGACCGAAAATATTTCTTATTTGTTTTTTTTTTTTTAAATTGTCATTTAAAACGCTTATGCACGTTCTCCACGAATACGTCTTGCCAATTGTATATCCTTAGGCATAATTGTAACACGCTTTGCATGAATTGCGCATAAATTGGTATCTTCAAATAAACCTACTAAATAGGCTTCACTAGCTTCTTGTAATGCCATAACAGCTGAACTTTGGAAACGTAAATCGGTTTTAAAATCTTGTGCAATTTCACGTACTAAACGTTGGAATGGTAATTTACGAATTAACAATTCAGTACTTTTTTGATAACGACGAATTTCTCGTAAAGCTACTGTACCAGGACGATATCTGTGTGGTTTTTTTACTCCACCAGTTGCTGGTGCACTTTTACGTGCAGCTTTCGTTGCTAATTGTTTTCTTGGTGCTTTACCACCAGTTGATTTACGTGCAGTTTGCTTGGTTCTAGCCATTTTCAAATAATAATGTTTTTACAAAAAAACACACAATTTTAAAAATTATATTCGACAATTTGATACTACAAAGTCAAATGTTTAAATGCGAAATAAATGTGTTGTATTTATATTTATATGAAATTTCAAAATTTTTGTTGTCATATCCTATTGGATAGCTATCAGAGTATGGACTAATCAAATTGTATAGGCGTGGCTTAAAAAATCTTTAATGCTTTATATAAAAAGGCACAATTGTACCGGCGCTCACATACATTACAATACTTGTGAGGTTAACACACGTGTTATCCGTTCGTTAAAATATTGTAAATAATTTTTTATTAAAATGACTGGCAGAGGAAAAGGTGGAAAGGGTCTTGGAAAAGGGGGTGCAAAACGTCATAGAAAAGTTTTGCGTGATAATATCCAAGGTATTACAAAACCTGCAATTCGTCGTTTAGCACGACGAGGTGGAGTAAAACGTATCTCTGGTTTAATTTATGAAGAAACACGTGGTGTACTTAAAGTATTCCTTGAAAATGTTATTCGGGATGCTGTTACATATACTGAACACGCAAAACGTAAAACAGTTACAGCTATGGATGTTGTATATGCATTAAAACGACAAGGTCGTACTTTGTATGGTTTTGGAGGTTAAGAAAATATAATAATTTACTTAAAATATTTAGTAAATTTATTAAAGAATATTTAATACATCCGATAAATTTAAACAGGCTTTCCTTTTTGGGAAGCCACTAATTTTATTTATATAAGAGTAAATAAATTTGTTAATAAATATAACATATTATATAATTTGTTTACAACAAATTATTTTGTTTATAACATACATTACCAAATATTTTTATTTATTTTTTTTTTTTATTGTAATATATCTGCAATAATAACTTATAATTTGTATATTATCTATTTTATTTTACAATAACTTATTGAATTTTTGAAAAAATTTTATTATAAATTAATATACTATTATATTTTTTATATATACAAGTTAAGAGTAACAAGTATCGATAGGAGATTATCGAATTTATAACTAATAAAACATTTCGCCTTAATCAAAGAAAATAAAGATTTTGCTATACCATTTTTTATACTTTCAATAAATAATTTATTATTAAATTTTTATTATTTCATTTATTTTTTAAAATTATTAAAAATATTTTTCTAATAATTATAAGCGTACATAAACAAGTAGTAAATGTAAAATGAAAATAATAAAGGTAATGTAATGCATTTGCATTACACTGATTTACGATATATATTCCGCGATATCCTTTATTATATTTAAAATTAATAATATTGATATACTAATAATAGATATATTCAAGCTATTAATATATAAAATTTTATATTAAATATGATATTAATAATTGTTTATTTTATTTTTTTGTATATATAAAAATAATTTACTCTTATTTAAAAAATTTGATGGCTCTCTTAAAAAGAGAGCCGTTTTTATATGTTGATGTATTTTTATGTTATCAATTAAATAATATTTTCGATTTATTTATTTTGAACTTGTATATTTTGTAACAGCTTTAGTACCTTCACTAACAGCGTGCTTTGCCAATTCACCAGGTAATAATAATCGAACTGCGGTTTGAATTTCCCGACTTGTGATTGTTGAACGTTTATTATAATGTGCTAAACGTGATGCTTCAGCAGCAATACGTTCAAAAATATCATTAACAAAACTGTTCATGATACTCATAGCTTTACTAGAGATACCAGTATCAGGATGCACTTGTTTTAATACTTTGTAAATGTAAATTGCATATGATTCCTTGCGCTTCCTCTTCTTTTTCTTATCACTCTTTGATATATTTTTTTGAGCTTTGCCAGCTTTTTTTGCTGCTTTTCCACTTGTTTTTGGTGGCATTGTTACAAACAATTAATATACACAGATAGTTACAGAACACCAGTCAGTATATGTATGAGCGTGTCGTGTATACAACTAGCGTATTATATACGCGAAGATGGATATAACAATAAAAATGAATACTACTCTCTGATTGGCTGAAAATAATACTATAAGGTGATTGGTTTATTTTTAAAGTTTTATATTTTATAAATATTATAAATTAAAATACCCAAATAACATTTTAAACATTTATGTTACAATCCCCGTAACGTACACATCTGTGTGATTATATTTACAAAAAAAAGTATTAATTAAATAAATTTATTCGCTATGTCTGGACGAGGTAAAGGTGGTAAAGTAAAGGGAAAGGCAAAGTCAAGATCAAGCCGAGCAGGATTACAATTTCCTGTTGGAAGAATTCACAGATTATTACGAAAAGGAAATTATGCTGAACGAGTAGGTGCTGGTGCCCCAGTATATTTGGCTGCTGTTATGGAATATTTGGCTGCAGAAGTTCTCGAGTTAGCTGGTAATGCTGCCCGTGATAACAAAAAAACACGTATCATTCCACGTCATTTACAATTGGCAATTTGTAATGATGAAGAATTAAATAAATTATTATCTGGTGTAACAATTGCTCAAGGTGGTGTATTACCAAACATTCAAGCAGTGTTATTACCAAAGAAAACTGAAAAGAAAGCATAAATTAAAAACATTGCATTAATTTTTATAATAATAATACATCGATCATAGGCCTTTTAATAAAAGGCCACAAATTTATTTAAAATAAGAGTAAAAATTATTTTTATAAATAATATATTATAATATTTTTTTAAAGAATCAATTTAAATAATTATAAATTAATGATTCTTTTTTTTTTTTCTTTTTTTATATGTTATTATGGAAATAATTCATCATATTATGATGACATTTAGGTAACATATTATAAGAATATTCATAAAATATTATCAAAATAATATTGTATTATGATGATATTTAGACAAAATATTATAAGAATATACACAAAATATTATCAAAATAATATCATTAGATAACAAAACTGTTCATGATACTCATACCTTTACTAGAGATAAAAGTATCAGGATGCACTTGTATTAATACATATTATCACAACATCACAAAATATTTTTTAAAAGGAAAAATTTTTTTAAAATTATTATAAAATTTGATTGAATTAAATTTCAATTTATTTTTTTAATAATTAAAGAAAAAAAAAAAAAAAGCATATAAACTTTCTATTGAAAATGTTATTTTAAACTAGATGGCCAAGTGAACTTCGTTACACAAACAATATATGACGTATTCGTTATTTAAATAATCAGTATCCTTTGATATTATATCAATACGTTACTCTCTTCTTTTGATACATATTAATAAAATTTCAATTTATAAGATTTTATGTCAATTATATAAATAATATTATAAATTTTCTAAATACATAAGTTAAGTAACAAAAAATTTGAATAACAAGATAAATTTATATATTATGTTTTAATACTCGATACTATAATATATCGCATCCGTTACCAATTATTCGGTATCCTTTGATTTATACACAGAATGAACTAAAAATATATATCAAATTTATTTTATTTATTTATATATTTAATATTATTATTATTATTTTATATTACAAAGTTTCTTAACGAAGCTTACAATGATTTCTCATATCGTACTTAACAAAATTATTTAGATCATATAAAATTTAAATTGTTAAAAAATTTGTATATTTATTATTATTATTATTTATTTTTATTAAAATTACATAACATAAAATTAATAATATTTTAATAATTATATAAATTAATTCTTATTTAAAATAATCTTATATTAATCTCAACAAATACTCTAATAATATATTTTGTCATAAATTTTTTTATATTTAAAATAAATATTATAATATATAAATACTTATATCAGTATAAAATTTCTTTATATAATTATGAAAAAATTAATTTAATAGTTAATTATTGATATTAATGCATAAATAAAAGTATTTTCTAATGAAATATATTTTGTCAATGTTCGATTAACACATTTCATAATAATACGTTTTCATTATTGACAAAAAAAGTTTTTCTAAAAATGAAATCTTATACTATAATATATATATTTATATATTAAATTATTTATATACTAATAATTTATAATAAATCGATATTAAATAAAAAATAAAAATATATACTTTTTAAGTTTACCTTAAAAATATTATTGTTTTGTATGATTGAAATAATTAATATTAAACTATGTTTATTAATAATTGTTAATAAAAAAATTAAATATATTTTAATTTATAAAATAAATATTATTATTAAATTTATAATTTATTATTTTATATATTATAGAAATTGAAAAAATAAATCATGTTTACTACGACAGTAAATTAGAAATACTATTTAATTTTTATGTGTTTTCTACATGGTACTTTGACTTACATAGGGACTTATATTATTGTGAATAATGATATAATTGAAAACCTTTATTTTTTATTTGATAGAATTATTATATTTTATCATTTAAATATTTATAATAAATACATTATTTTTATAAAGTAAAAAAATATGGCCGAAGAAAATTCTACAGCTGTTGCAGCAACTGCGGTTACTGCTGCTTCTACAACACCAACAAAAAAAGCAACAGCTTCTGGTGCTAAACGTACAAAACAACATTCAAAACCAACACATCCACGTACATCAGAAATGGTTGTTAACGCAATTAAAAATTTAAAAGAACGTGGTGGTTCATCATTACAAGCAATTAAAAAATATTTAGCTGCAAATTATAAAGTGGATTCTGATAAAATTTCACCATTTATTAAAAAATATTTAAAAGCTGCTGTAACTGAGGGAGCCTTGGTACAAACTAAAGGTAAAGGTGCATCTGGTTCATTCAAATTGGCTGCTTCCGCTTCATCTAATTCTTCAGCTAAATCAAAAGTATCCAAAAAAGAAAGTGGAGCAAAAGGTTCAGCAAAGAGTGCTAAAAGTAAACGGGCACCAAAAGAAAAGAAAGCCACAACTACATCATTGGCAGCCAAAAAGCCTAAAGCAAAAAAAGCGACTCCATCATCATCAACTGCTGCTAAAAAAGTTACTGCAAAATCATCAGCGGCATCAAAAAAAGCACCAGTTAAAGCAAAACCAGCAAAAAGTACAAAATCCGCTGCCAAAAGTAGCCCTGCTCGTAAACCGAAAGCACCAAAAGCTAAGAAAGCTTCTGTTGCCAAATCATCTCCTACAAAAATTAAAAAAGCAGCACCAAAAAAGAAATGATCTGTTACTTTAATAATATATTGAAATATTTCATTATTTTTGCTAAAAAATGAAAATAACATAGGCCTTAATACAGGCCACAAATTAATATTTGATAAGAGTAAATTATTTTTTGTATAAATATTTTATAAAATAATAGTTTAGAAACATTTGCCACAGTCAGTACCACGGATGGGTGGCCACTTGAGAATACTGTGTGCGGTTGCATTTTTATTTAAAATATATGGTATAATAAATAAGTATATATTTAAATTGATTACTTCATTGAAAATTTTAATAATATACTTTAATATTAATGATATTTATGAAAAATATATATTTGTAAAAATTTTCATTTATTACTGGCAACAGCCATACCACGTTGAAAACACCGGTTCTCGTCCGATCACCGAAGTTAAGCAACATTGGGCACAGTCAGTACTTGGATGGGTGACCGCTTGGGAACACTGTGTGCGGTTGCCTTTTTATATTAAAAATATATATTATTTTTCTTCTTTTCTTTTTTTTTACACACCATATATAAATATATGTTATTTAGAAATGTAAACCTTTTATATTATTCGTCAACAAATAAATATTATTTTTTGTATAAAATTTTATTGCATTTATAACTCATATCATGGTTACTTTAAAGCGAGAAGTTTTTTTAATATTTCAAATGAATATAAAATAATATAAATTTTATGAAATTTATTTATTTTTAGAAATAGCAATCGCTTATAATTATAACAAAATTTTAATAATGTTTAATTTTATTTCAATAATTTATATATATATATATATATATATATTTTTTAATAAAAATAATATACTCTTATTTAATAATATATGTTGGTCCTATATATAGGACCGAAAATATTTCTTATTTGTTTTTTTTTTTTTAAATTGTCATTTAAAACGCTTATGCACGTTCTCCACGAATACGTCTTGCCAATTGTATATCCTTAGGCATAATTGTAACACGCTTTGCATGAATTGCGCATAAATTGGTATCTTCAAATAAACCTACTAAATAGGCTTCACTAGCTTCTTGTAATGCCATAACAGCTGAACTTTGGAAACGTAAATCGGTTTTAAAATCTTGTGCAATTTCACGTACTAAACGTTGGAATGGTAATTTACGAATTAACAATTCAGTACTTTTTTGATAACGACGAATTTCTCGTAAAGCTACTGTACCAGGACGATATCTGTGTGGTTTTTTTACTCCACCAGTTGCTGGTGCACTTTTACGTGCAGCTTTCGTTGCTAATTGTTTTCTTGGTGCTTTACCACCAGTTGATTTACGTGCAGTTTGCTTGGTTCTAGCCATTTTCAAATAATAATGTTTTTACAAAAAAACACACAATTTTAAAAATTATATTCGACAATTTGATACTACAAAGTCAAATGTTTAAATGCGAAATAAATGTGTTGTATTTATATTTATATGAAATTTCAAAATTTTTGTTGTCATATCCTATTGGATAGCTATCAGAGTATGGACTAATCAAATTGTATAGGCGTGGCTTAAAAAATCTTTAATGCTTTATATAAAAAGGCACAATTGTACCGGCGCTCACATACATTACAATACTTGTGAGGTTAACACACGTGTTATCCGTTCGTTAAAATATTGTAAATAATTTTTTATTAAAATGACTGGCAGAGGAAAAGGTGGAAAGGGTCTTGGAAAAGGGGGTGCAAAACGTCATAGAAAAGTTTTGCGTGATAATATCCAAGGTATTACAAAACCTGCAATTCGTCGTTTAGCACGACGAGGTGGAGTAAAACGTATCTCTGGTTTAATTTATGAAGAAACACGTGGTGTACTTAAAGTATTCCTTGAAAATGTTATTCGGGATGCTGTTACATATACTGAACACGCAAAACGTAAAACAGTTACAGCTATGGATGTTGTATATGCATTAAAACGACAAGGTCGTACTTTGTATGGTTTTGGAGGTTAAGAAAATATAATAATTTACTTAAAATATTTAGTAAATTTATTAAAGAATATTTAATACATCCGATAAATTTAAACAGGCTTTCCTTTTTGGGAAGCCACTAATTTTATTTATATAAGAGTAAATAAATTTGTTAATAAATATAACATATTATATAATTTGTTTACAACAAATTATTTTGTTTATAACATACATTACCAAATATTTTTATTTATTTTTTTTTTTTATTGTAATATATCTGCAATAATAACTTATAATTTGTATATTATCTATTTTATTTTACAATAACTTATTGAATTTTTGAAAAAATTTTATTATAAATTAATATACTATTATATTTTTTATATATACAAGTTAAGAGTAACAAGTATCGATAGGAGATTATCGAATTTATAACTAATAAAACATTTCGCCTTAATCAAAGAAAATAAAGATTTTGCTATACCATTTTTTATACTTTCAATAAATAATTTATTATTAAATTTTTATTATTTCATTTATTTTTTAAAATTATTAAAAATATTTTTCTAATAATTATAAGCGTACATAAACAAGTAGTAAATGTAAAATGAAAATAATAAAGGTAATGTAATGCATTTGCATTACACTGATTTACGATATATATTCCGCGATATCCTTTATTATATTTAAAATTAATAATATTGATATACTAATAATAGATATATTCAAGCTATTAATATATAAAATTTTATATTAAATATGATATTAATAATTGTTTATTTTATTTTTTTGTATATATAAAAATAATTTACTCTTATTTAAAAAATTTGATGGCTCTCTTAAAAAGAGAGCCGTTTTTATATGTTGATGTATTTTTATGTTATCAATTAAATAATATTTTCGATTTATTTATTTTGAACTTGTATATTTTGTAACAGCTTTAGTACCTTCACTAACAGCGTGCTTTGCCAATTCACCAGGTAATAATAATCGAACTGCGGTTTGAATTTCCCGACTTGTGATTGTTGAACGTTTATTATAATGTGCTAAACGTGATGCTTCAGCAGCAATACGTTCAAAAATATCATTAACAAAACTGTTCATGATACTCATAGCTTTACTAGAGATACCAGTATCAGGATGCACTTGTTTTAATACTTTGTAAATGTAAATTGCATATGATTCCTTGCGCTTCCTCTTCTTTTTCTTATCACTCTTTGATATATTTTTTTGAGCTTTGCCAGCTTTTTTTGCTGCTTTTCCACTTGTTTTTGGTGGCATTGTTACAAACAATTAATATACACAGATAGTTACAGAACACCAGTCAGTATATGTATGAGCGTGTCGTGTATACAACTAGCGTATTATATACGCGAAGATGGATATAACAATAAAAATGAATACTACTCTCTGATTGGCTGAAAATAATACTATAAGGTGATTGGTTTATTTTTAAAGTTTTATATTTTATAAATATTATAAATTAAAATACCCAAATAACATTTTAAACATTTATGTTACAATCCCCGTAACGTACACATCTGTGTGATTATATTTACAAAAAAAAGTATTAATTAAATAAATTTATTCGCTATGTCTGGACGAGGTAAAGGTGGTAAAGTAAAGGGAAAGGCAAAGTCAAGATCAAGCCGAGCAGGATTACAATTTCCTGTTGGAAGAATTCACAGATTATTACGAAAAGGAAATTATGCTGAACGAGTAGGTGCTGGTGCCCCAGTATATTTGGCTGCTGTTATGGAATATTTGGCTGCAGAAGTTCTCGAGTTAGCTGGTAATGCTGCCCGTGATAACAAAAAAACACGTATCATTCCACGTCATTTACAATTGGCAATTCGTAATGATGAAGAATTAAATAAATTATTATCTGGTGTAACAATTGCTCAAGGTGGTGTATTACCAAACATTCAAGCAGTGTTATTACCAAAGAAAACTGAAAAGAAAGCATAAATTAAAAACATTGCATTAATTTTTATAATAATAATACATCGATCATAGGCCTTTTAATAAAAGGCCACAAATTTATTTAAAATAAGAGTAAAAATTATTTTTATAAATAATATATTATAATATTTTTTTAAAGAATCAATTTAAATAATTATAAATTAATGATTCTTTTTTTTTTTTCTTTTTTTATATGTTATTATGGAAATAATTCATCATATTATGATGACATTTAGGTAACATATTATAAGAATATTCATAAAATATTATCAAAATAATATTGTATTATGATGATATTTAGACAAAATATTATAAGAATATACACAAAATATTATCAAAATAATATCATTAGATAACAAAACTGTTCATGATACTCATACCTTTACTAGAGATAAAAGTATCAGGATGCACTTGTATTAATACATATTATCACAACATCACAAAATATTTTTTAAAAGGAAAAATTTTTTTAAAATTATTATAAAATTTGATTGAATTAAATTTCAATTTATTTTTTTAATAATTAAAGAAAAAAAAAAAAAAAAGCATATAAACTTTCTATTGAAAATGTTATTTTAAACTAGATGGCCAAGTGAACTTCGTTACACAAACAATATATGACGTATTCGTTATTTAAATAATCAGTATCCTTTGATATTATATCAATACGTTACTCTCTTCTTTTGATACATATTAATAAAATTTCAATTTATAAGATTTTATGTCAATTATATAAATAATATTATAAATTTTCTAAATACATAAGTTAAGTAACAAAAAATTTGAATAACAAGATAAATTTATATATTATGTTTTAATACTCGATACTATAATATATCGCATCCGTTACCAATTATTCGGTATCCTTTGATTTATACACAGAATGAACTAAAAATATATATCAAATTTATTTTATTTATTTATATATTTAATATTATTATTATTATTTTATATTACAAAGTTTCTTAACGAAGCTTACAATGATTTCTCATATCGTACTTAACAAAATTATTTAGATCATATAAAATTTAAATTGTTAAAAAATTTGTATATTTATTATTATTATTATTTATTTTTATTAAAATTACATAACATAAAATTAATAATATTTTAATAATTATATAAATTAATTCTTATTTAAAATAATCTTATATTAATCTCAACAAATACTCTAATAATATATTTTGTCATAAATTTTTTTATATTTAAAATAAATATTATAATATATAAATACTTATATCAGTATAAAATTTCTTTATATAATTATGAAAAAATTAATTTAATAGTTAATTATTGATATTAATGCATAAATAAAAGTATTTTCTAATGAAATATATTTTGTCAATGTTCGATTAACACATTTCATAATAATACGTTTTCATTATTGACAAAAAAAGTTTTTCTAAAAATGAAATCTTATACTATAATATATATATTTATATATTATAATATTTATATACTAATAATTTATAATAAATCGATATTAAATAAAAAATAAAAATATATACTTTTTAAGTTTACCTTAAAAATATTATTGTTTTGTATGATTGAAATAATTAATATTAAACTATGTTTATTAATAATTGTTAATAAAAAAAATTAAATATATTTTAATTTATAAAATAAATATTATTATTAAATTTATAATTTATTATTTTATATATTATAGAAATTGAAAAAATAAATCATGTTTACTACGACAGTAAATTAGAAATACTATTTAATTTTTATGTGTTTTCTACATGGTACTTTGACTTACATAGGGACTTATATTATTGTGAATAATGATATAATTGAAAACCTTTATTTTTTATTTGATAGAATTATTATATTTTATCATTTAAATATTTATAATAAATACATTATTTTTATAAAGTAAAAAATATGGCCGAAGAAAATTCTACAGCTGTTGCAGCAACTGCGGTTACTGCTGCTTCTACAACACCAACAAAAAAAGCAACAGCTTCTGGTGCTAAACGTACAAAACAACATTCAAAACCAACACATCCACGTACATCAGAAATGGTTGTTAACGCAATTAAAAATTTAAAAGAACGTGGTGGTTCATCATTACAAGCAATTAAAAAATATTTAGCTGCAAATTATAAAGTGGATTCTGATAAAATTTCACCATTTATTAAAAAATATTTAAAAGCTGCTGTAACTGAGGGAGCCTTGGTACAAACTAAAGGTAAAGGTGCATCTGGTTCATTCAAATTGGCTGCTTCCGCTTCATCTAATTCTTCAGCTAAATCAAAAGTATCCAAAAAAGAAAGTGGAGCAAAAGGTTCAGCAAAGAGTGCTAAAAGTAAACGGGCACCAAAAGAAAAGAAAGCCACAACTACATCATTGGCAGCCAAAAAGCCTAAAGCAAAAAAAGCGACTCCATCATCATCAACTGCTGCTAAAAAAGTTACTGCAAAATCATCAGCGGCATCAAAAAAAGCACCAGTTAAAGCAAAACCAGCAAAAAGTACAAAATCCGCTGCCAAAAGTAGCCCTGCTCGTAAACCGAAAGCACCAAAAGCTAAGAAAGCTTCTGTTGCCAAATCATCTCCTACAAAAATTAAAAAAGCAGCACCAAAAAAGAAATGATCTGTTACTTTAATAATATATTGAAATATTTCATTATTTTTGCTAAAAAATGAAAATAACATAGGCCTTAATACAGGCCACAAATTAATATTTGATAAGAGTAAATTATTTTTGTATAAATATTTTATAAAATAATAGTTTAGAAACATTTGCCACAGTCAGTACCACGGATGGGTGGCCACTTGAGAATACTGTGTGCGGTTGCATTTTTATTTAAAATATATGGTATAATAAATAAGTATATATTTAAATTGATTACTTCATTGAAAATTTTAATAATATACTTTAATATTAATGATATTTATGAAAAATATATATTTGTAAAAATTTTCATTTATTACTGGCAACAGCCATACCACGTTGAAAACACCGGTTCTCGTCCGATCACCGAAGTTAAGCAACATTGGGCACAGTCAGTACTTGGATGGGTGACCGCTTGGGAACACTGTGTGCGGTTGCCTTTTTATATTAAAAATATATATTATTTTTCTTCTTTTCTTTTTTTTTACACACCATATATAAATATATGTTATTTAGAAATGTAAACCTTTTATATTATTCGTCAACAAATAAATATTATTTTTTGTATAAAATTTTATTGCATTTATAACTCATATCATGGTTACTTTAAAGCGAGAAGTTTTTTTAATATTTCAAATGAATATAAAATAATATAAATTTTATGAAATTTATTTATTTTTAGAAATAGCAATCGCTTATAATTATAACAAAATTTTAATAATGTTTAATTTTATTTCAATAATTTATATATATATATATATATATATATTTTTTAATAAAAATAATATACTCTTATTTAATAATATATGTTGGTCCTATATATAGGACCGAAAATATTTCTTATTTGTTTTTTTTTTTTTAAATTGTCATTTAAAACGCTTATGCACGTTCTCCACGAATACGTCTTGCCAATTGTATATCCTTAGGCATAATTGTAACACGCTTTGCATGAATTGCGCATAAATTGGTATCTTCAAATAAACCTACTAAATAGGCTTCACTAGCTTCTTGTAATGCCATAACAGCTGAACTTTGGAAACGTAAATCGGTTTTAAAATCTTGTGCAATTTCACGTACTAAACGTTGGAATGGTAATTTACGAATTAACAATTCAGTACTTTTTTGATAACGACGAATTTCTCGTAAAGCTACTGTACCAGGACGATATCTGTGTGGTTTTTTTACTCCACCAGTTGCTGGTGCACTTTTACGTGCAGCTTTCGTTGCTAATTGTTTTCTTGGTGCTTTACCACCAGTTGATTTACGTGCAGTTTGCTTGGTTCTAGCCATTTTCAAATAATAATGTTTTTTACAAAAAAACACACAATTTTAAAAATTATATTCGACAATTTGATACTACAAAGTCAAATGTTTAAATGCGAAATAAATGTGTTGTATTTATATTTATATGAAATTTCAAAATTTTTGTTGTCATATCCTATTGGATAGCTATCAGAGTATGGACTAATCAAATTGTATAGGCGTGGCTTAAAAAATCTTTAATGCTTTATATAAAAAGGCACAATTGTACCGGCGCTCACATACATTACAATACTTGTGAGGTTAACACACGTGTTATCCGTTCGTTAAAATATTGTAAATAATTTTTTATTAAAATGACTGGCAGAGGAAAAGGTGGAAAGGGTCTTGGAAAAGGGGGTGCAAAACGTCATAGAAAAGTTTTGCGTGATAATATCCAAGGTATTACAAAACCTGCAATTCGTCGTTTAGCACGACGAGGTGGAGTAAAACGTATCTCTGGTTTAATTTATGAAGAAACACGTGGTGTACTTAAAGTATTCCTTGAAAATGTTTATTCGGGATGCTGTTACATATACTGAACACGCAAAACGTAAAACAGTTACAGCTATGGATGTTGTATATGCATTAAAACGACAAGGTCGTACTTTGTATGGTTTTGGAGGTTAAGAAAATATAATAATTTACTTAAAATATTTAGTAAATTTATTAAAGAATATTTAATACATCCGATAAATTTAAACAGGCTTTCCTTTTTGGGAAGCCACTAATTTTATTTATATAAGAGTAAATAAATTTGTTAATAAATATAACATATTATATAATTTGTTTACAACAAATTATTTTGTTTATAACATACATTACCAAATATTTTTATTTATTTTTTTTTTTATTGTAATATATCTGCAATAATAACTTATAATTTGTATATTATCTATTTTATTTTACAATAACTTATTGAATTTTTGAAAAAATTTTATTATAAATTAATATACTATTATATTTTTTATATATACAAGTTAAGAGTAACAAGTATCGATAGGAGATTATCGAATTTATAACTAATAAAACATTTCGCCTTAATCAAAGAAAATAAAGATTTTGCTATACCATTTTTTATACTTTCAATAAATAATTTATTATTAAATTTTTATTATTTCATTTATTTTTTAAAATTATTAAAAATATTTTTCTAATAATTATAAGCGTACATAAACAAGTAGTAAATGTAAAATGAAAATAATAAAGGTAATGTAATGCATTTGCATTACACTGATTTACGATATATATTCCGCGATATCCTTTATTATATTTAAAATTAATAATATTGATATACTAATAATAGATATATTCAAGCTATTAATATATAAAATTTTATATTAAATATGATATTAATAATTGTTTATTTTATTTTTTTGTATATATAAAAATAATTTACTCTTATTTAAAAAATTTGATGGCTCTCTTAAAAAGAGAGCCGTTTTTATATGTTGATGTATTTTTATGTTATCAATTAAATAATATTTTCGATTTATTTATTTTGAACTTGTATATTTTGTAACAGCTTTAGTACCTTCACTAACAGCGTGCTTTGCCAATTCACCAGGTAATAATAATCGAACTGCGGTTTGAATTTCCCGACTTGTGATTGTTGAACGTTTATTATAATGTGCTAAACGTGATGCTTCAGCAGCAATACGTTCAAAAATATCATTAACAAAACTGTTCATGATACTCATAGCTTTACTAGAGATACCAGTATCAGGATGCACTTGTTTTAATACTTTGTAAATGTAAATTGCATATGATTCCTTGCGCTTCCTCTTCTTTTTCTTATCACTCTTTGATATATTTTTTTGAGCTTTGCCAGCTTTTTTTGCTGCTTTTCCACTTGTTTTTGGTGGCATTGTTACAAACAATTAATATACACAGATAGTTACAGAACACCAGTCAGTATATGTATGAGCGTGTCGTGTATACAACTAGCGTATTATATACGCGAAGATGGATATAACAATAAAAATGAATACTACTCTCTGATTGGCTGAAAATAATACTATAAGGTGATTGGTTTATTTTTAAAGTTTTATATTTTATAAATATTATAAATTAAAATACCCAAATAACATTTTAAACATTTATGTTACAATCCCCGTAACGTACACATCTGTGTGATTATATTTACAAAAAAAAGTATTAATTAAATAAATTTATTCGCTATGTCTGGACGAGGTAAAGGTGGTAAAGTAAAGGGAAAGGCAAAGTCAAGATCAAGCCGAGCAGGATTACAATTTCCTGTTGGAAGAATTCACAGATTATTACGAAAAGGAAATTATGCTGAACGAGTAGGTGCTGGTGCCCCAGTATATTTGGCTGCTGTTATGGAATATTTGGCTGCAGAAGTTCTCGAGTTAGCTGGTAATGCTGCCCGTGATAACAAAAAAACACGTATCATTCCACGTCATTTACAATTGGCAATTCGTAATGATGAAGAATTAAATAAATTATTATCTGGTGTAACAATTGCTCAAGGTGGTGTATTACCAAACATTCAAGCAGTGTTATTACCAAAGAAAACTGAAAAGAAAGCATAAATTAAAAACATTGCATTAATTTTTATA
>NW_025408079.1:0-27545 GCF_905475395.1 Chrysoperla carnea
TACAAAAAAAAATATTAATTAAATAAATTTATTCGCTATGTCTGGACGAGGTAAAGGTGGTAAAGTAAAGGGAAAGGCAAAGTCAAGATCAAGCCGAGCAGGATTACAATTTCCTGTTGGAAGAATTCACAGATTATTACGAAAAGGAAATTATGCTGAACGAGTAGGTGCTGGTGCCCCAGTATATTTGGCTGCTGTTATGGAATATTTGGCTGCAGAAGTTCTCGAGTTAGCTGGTAATGCTGCCCGTGATAACAAAAAAACACGTATCATTCCACGTCACAATTGGCAATTCGTAATGATGAAGAATTAAATAAATTATTATCTGGTGTAACAATTGCTCAAGGTGGTGTATTACCAAACATTCAAGCAGTGTTATTACCAAAGAAAACTGAAAAGAAAGCATAAATTAAAAACATTGCATTAATTTTTATAATAATAATACATCGATCATAGGCCTTTTAATAAAAGGCCACAAATTTATTTAAAATAAGAGTAAAAATTATTTTTATAAATAATATATTATAATATTTTTTTAAAGAATCAATTTAAATAATTATAAATTAATGATTCTTTTTTTTTTTTTTCTTTTTTATATGTTATTATGGAAATAATTCATCATATTATGATGACATTTAGGTAACATATTATAAGAATATTCATAAAATATTATCAAAATAATATTGTATTATGATGATATTTAGACAAAATATTATAAGAATATACACAAAATATTATCAAAATAATATCATTAGATAACAAAACTGTTCATGATACTCATACCTTTACTAGAGATAAAAGTATCAGGATGCACTTGTATTAATACATATTATCACAACATCACAAAATATTTTTTAAAAGGAAAAATTTTTAAAAAATTATTATAAAATTTGATTGAATTAAATTTCAATTTATTTTTTTAATAATTAAAGAAAAAAAAAAGCATATAAACTTTCTATTGAAAATGTTATTTTCAACTAGATGGCCAAGTGAACTTTGTTACACAAACAATATATGACGTATTCGTTATTTAAATAATCAGTATCCTTTGATATTATATCAATACGTTACTCTCTTCTTTTGATACATATTAATAAAATTTCAATTTATAAGATTTTATGTCAATTATATAAATAATATTATAAATTTTCTAAATACATAAGTTAAGTAACAAAAAATTTGAATAACAAGATAAATTTATATATTATGTTTTAATACTCGATACTATAATATATCGCATCCGTTACCAATTATTCGGTATCCTTTGATTTATACACAGAATGAACCAAAAATATGTATCAAATTTATTTTATTTATTTATATATTTAATATTATTATTATTATTTTATATTACAAAGTTTCTTAACGAAGCTTACAATGATTTCTCATATCGTACTTAACAAAATTATTTAGATCATATAAAATTTAAATTGTTAAAAAATTTTTATATTTATTATTATTATTTATTTTTATTAAAATTACATAACATAAAATTAATAATATTTTAATAATTATATAAATTAATTCTTATTTAAAATAATCTTATATTAATCTCAACAAATACTCTAATAATATATTTTGTCATAAATTTTTTTATATTTAAAATAAATATTATAATATATAAATACTTATATCAGTATAAAATTTCTTTATATAATTATGAAAAAATTAATTTAATAGTTAATTATTGATATTAATGCATAAATAAAAGTATTTTCTAATGAAATATATTTTGTCAATGTTCGATTAACACATTTCATAATAATACGTTTTCATTATTGACAAAAAAAGTTTTTCTAAAAATGAAATCTTATACTATAATATATATATTTATATATTAAATTTTTTAATTATTTATATACTAATAATTTATAATAAATCGATATTAAATAAAAAATAAAAATATATACTTTTTAAGTTTACCTTAAAAATATTATTGTTTTGTATGATTGAAATAATTAATATTAAACTATGTTTATTAATAATTGTTAATAAAAAAATTAAATATATTTTAATTTATAAAATAAATATTATTATTAAATTTATAATTTATTATTTTATATATTATAGAAATTGAAAAAATAAATCATGTTTACTACGACAGTAAATTAGAAATACTATTTAATTTTTATGTGTTTTCTACATGGTACTTTGACTTACATAGGGACTTATATTATTGTGAATAATGATATAATTGAAAACCTTTATTTTTTATTTGATAGAATTATTATATTTTATCATTTAAATATTTATAATAAATACATTATTTTTATAAAGTAAAAAATATGGCCGAAGAAAATTCTACAGCTGTTGCAGCAACTGCGGTTACTGCTGCTTCTACAACACCAACAAAAAAAGCAACAGCTTCTGGTGCTAAACGTACAAAACAACATTCAAAACCAACACATCCACGTACATCAGAAATGGTTGTTAACGCAATTAAAAATTTAAAAGAACGTGGTGGTTCATCATTACAAGCAATTAAAAAATATTTAGCTGCAAATTATAAAGTGGATTCTGATAAAATTTCACCATTTATTAAAAAATATTTAAAAGCTGCTGTAACTGAGGGAGCCTTGGTACAAACTAAAGGTAAAGGTGCATCTGGTTCATTCAAATTGGCTGCTTCCGCTTCATCTAATTCTTCAGCTAAATCAAAAGTATCCAAAAAAGAAAGTGGAGCAAAAGGTTCAGCAAAGAGTGCTAAAAGTAAACGGGCACCAAAAGAAAAGAAAGCCACAACTACATCATTGGCAGCCAAAAAGCCTAAAGCAAAAAAAGCGACTCCATCATCATCAACTGCTGCTAAAAAAGTTACTGCAAAATCATCAGCGGCATCAAAAAAAGCACCAGTTAAAGCAAAACCAGCAAAAAGTACAAAATCCGCTGCCAAAAGTAGCCCTGCTCGTAAACCGAAAGCACCAAAAGCTAAGAAAGCTTCTGTTGCCAAATCATCTCCTACAAAAATTAAAAAAGCAGCACCAAAAAAGAAATGATCTGTTACTTTAATAATATATTGAAATATTTCATTATTTTTGCTAAAAAATGAAAATAACATAGGCCTTAATACAGGCCACAAATTAATATTTGATAAGAGTAAATTATTTTTTGTATAAATATTTTATAAAATAATAGTTTAGAAACATTTGCCACAGTCAGTACCACGGATGGGTGGCCACTTGAGAATACTGTGTGCGGTTGCATTTTTATTTAAAATATATGGTATAATAAATAAGTATATATTTAAATTGATTACTTCATTGAAAATTTTAATAATATACTTTAATATTAATGATATTTATGAAAAATATATATTTGTAAAAATTTTCATTTATTACTGGCAACAGCCATACCACGTTGAAAACACCGGTTCTCGTCCGATCACCGAAGTTAAGCAACATTGGGCACAGTCAGTACTTGGATGGGTGACCGCTTGGGAACACTGTGTGCGGTTGCCTTTTTATATTAAAAATATAAATTATTTTTCTTCTTTTCTTTTTTTTTACACACCATATATAAATATATGTTATTTAGAAATGTAAACCTTTTATATTATTCATCAACAAATAAATATTATTTTTTGTATAAAATTTTATTGCATTTATAACTCATATCATGGTTACTTTAAAGCGAGAAGTTTTTTTAATATTTCAAATGAATATAAAATAATATAAATTTTATGAAATTTATTTATTTTTAGAAATAGCAATCGCTTATAATTATAACAAAATTTTAATAATGTTTAATTTTATTTCAATAATTTATATTTATATATATATATATATATATATATATATATATATATATATATATATTTTTTAATAAAAATAATATACTCTTATTTAATAATATATGTTGGTCCTATATATAGGACCGAAAATATTTCTTATTTGTTTTTTTTTTTTTAAATTGTCATTTAAAACGCTTATGCACGTTCTCCACGAATACGTCTTGCCAATTGTATATCCTTAGGCATAATTGTAACACGCTTTGCATGAATTGCGCATAAATTGGTATCTTCAAATAAACCTACTAAATAGGCTTCACTAGCTTCTTGTAATGCCATAACAGCTGAACTTTGAAAACGTAAATCGGTTTTAAAATCTTGTGCAATTTCACGTACTAAACGTTGGAATGGTAATTTACGAATTAACAATTCAGTACTTTTTTGATAACGACGAATTTCTCGTAAAGCTACTGTACCAGGACGATATCTGTGTGGTTTTTTTACTCCACCAGTTGCTGGTGCACTTTTACGTGCAGCTTTCGTTGCTAATTGTTTTCTTGGTGCTTTACCACCAGTTGATTTACGTGCAGTTTGCTTGGTTCTAGCCATTTTCAAATAATAATGTTTTTACAAAAAAACACACAATTTTAAAAATTATATTCGACAATTTGATACTACAAAGTCAAATGTTTAAATGCGAAATAAATGTGTTGTATTTATATTTATATGAAATTTCAAAATTTTTGTTGTCATATCCTATTGGATAGCTATCAGAGTATGGACTAATCAAATTGTATAGGCGTGGCTTAAAAAATCTTTAATGCTTTATATAAAAAGGCACAATTGTACCGGCGCTCACATACATTACAATACTTGTGAGGTTAACACACGTGTTATCCGTTCGTTAAAATATTGTAAATAATTTTTTATTAAAATGACTGGCAGAGGAAAAGGTGGAAAGGGTCTTGGAAAAGGGGGTGCAAAACGTCATAGAAAAGTTTTGCGTGATAATATCCAAGGTATTACAAAACCTGCAATTCGTCGTTTAGCACGACGAGGTGGAGTAAAACGTATCTCTGGTTTAATTTATGAAGAAACACGTGGTGTACTTAAAGTATTCCTTGAAAATGTTATTCGGGATGCTGTTACATATACTGAACACGCAAAACGTAAAACAGTTACAGCTATGGATGTTGTATATGCATTAAAACGACAAGGTCGTACTTTGTATGGTTTTGGAGGTTAAGAAAATATAATAATTTACTTAAAATATTTAGTAAATTTATTAAAGAATATTTAATACATCCGATAAATTTAAACAGGCTTTCCTTTTTGGGAAGCCACTAATTTTATTTATATAAGAGTAAATAAATTTGTTAATAAATATAACATATTATATAATTTGTTTACAACAAATTATTTTGTTTATAACATACATTACCAAATATTTTTATTTTTTTTTTTTATTGTAATATATCTGCAATAATAAATTATAATTTGTATATTATCTATTTTATTTTACAATAACTTATTGAATTTTTGAAAAAATTTTATTATAAATTAATATACTATTATATTTTTTATATATATAAGTTAAGAGTAACAAGTATCGATAGGAGATTATCGAATTTATAACTAATAAAACATTTCGCCTTAATCAAAGAAAATAAAGATTTTGCTATACCATTTTTTATACTTTCAATAAATAATTTATTATTAAATTTTTATTATTTCATTTATTTTTTAAAATTATTAAAAATATTTTTCTAATAATTATAAGCGTACATAAACAAGTAGTAAATGTAAAATGAAAATAATAAAGGTAATGTAATGCATTTGCATTACACTGATTTACGATATATATTCCGCGATATCCTTTATTATATTTAAAATTAATAATATTGATATACTAATAATAGATATATTCAAGCTATTAATATATAAAATTTTATATTAAATATGATATTAATAATTGTTTATTTAATTTTTTTGTATATATAAAAATAATTTACTCTTATTTAAAAAATTTGATGGCTCTCTTAAAAAGAGAGCCGTTTTTATATGTTGATGTATTTTTATGTTATCAATTAAATAATATTTTCGATTTATTTATTTTGAACTTGTATATTTTGTAACAGCTTTAGTACCTTCACTAACAGCGTGCTTTGCCAATTCACCAGGTAATAATAATCGAACTGCGGTTTGAATTTCCCGACTTGTGATTGTTGAACGTTTATTATAATGTGCTAAACGTGATGCTTCAGCAGCAATACGTTCAAAAATATCATTAACAAAACTGTTCATGATACTCATAGCTTTACTAGAGATACCAGTATCAGGATGCACTTGTTTTAATACTTTGTAAATGTAAATTGCATATGATTCCTTGCGCTTCCTCTTCTTTTTTCTTATCACTCTTTGATATATTTTTTTGAGCTTTGCCAGCTTTTTTTGCTGCTTTTCCACTTGTTTTTGGTGGCATTGTTACAAACAATTAATATACACAGATAGTTACAGAACACCAGTCAGTATATGTATGAGCGTGTCGTGTATACAACTAGCGTATTATATACGCGAAGATGGATATAACAATAAAAATGAATACTACTCTCTGATTGGCTGAAAATAATACTATAAGGTGATTGGTTTATTTTTAAAGTTTTATATTTTATAAATATTATAAATTAAAATACCCAAATAACATTTTAAACATTTATGTTACAATCCCCGTAACGTACACATCTGTGTGATTATATTTACAAAAAAAAATATTAATTAAATAAATTTATTCGCTATGTCTGGACGAGGTAAAGGTGGTAAAGTAAAGGGAAAGGCAAAGTCAAGATCAAGCCGAGCAGGATTACAATTTCCTGTTGGAAGAATTCACAGATTATTACGAAAAGGAAATTATGCTGAACGAGTAGGTGCTGGTGCCCCAGTATATTTGGCTGCTGTTATGGAATATTTGGCTGCAGAAGTTCTCGAGTTAGCTGGTAATGCTGCCCGTGATAACAAAAAAACACGTATCATTCCACGTCATTTACAATTGGCAATTCGTAATGATGAAGAATTAAATAAATTATTATCTGGTGTAACAATTGCTCAAGGTGGTGTATTACCAAACATTCAAGCAGTGTTATTACCAAAGAAAACTGAAAAGAAAGCATAAATTAAAAACATTGCATTAATTTTTATAATAATAATACATCGATCATAGGCCTTTTAATAAAAGGCCACAAATTTATTTAAAATAAGAGTAAAAATTATTTTTATAAATAATATATTATAATATTTTTTTAAAGAATCAATTTAAATAATTATAAATTAATGATTCTTTTTTTTTTTTTTCTTTTTTATATGTTATTATGGAAATAATTCATCATATTATGATGACATTTAGGTAACATATTATAAGAATATTCATAAAATATTATCAAAATAATATTGTATTATGATGATATTTAGACAAAATATTATAAGAATATACACAAAATATTATCAAAATAATATCATTAGATAACAAAACTGTTCATGATACTCATACCTTTACTAGAGATAAAAGTATCAGGATGCACTTGTATTAATACATATTATCACAACATCACAAAATATTTTTTAAAAGGAAAAATTTTTTAAAAATTATTATAAAATTTGATTGAATTAAATTTCAATTTATTTTTTTAATAATTAAAGAAAAAAAAAAGCATATAAACTTTCTATTGAAAATGTTATTTTCAACTAGATGGCCAAGTGAACTTTGTTACACAAACAATATATGACGTATTCGTTATTTAAATAATCAGTATCCTTTGATATTATATCAATACGTTACTCTCTTCTTTTGATACATATTAATAAAATTTCAATTTATAAGATTTTATGTCAATTATATAAATAATATTATAAATTTTCTAAATACATAAGTTAAGTAACAAAAAATTTGAATAACAAGATAAATTTATATATTATGTTTTAATACTCGATACTATAATATATCGCATCCGTTACCAATTATTCGGTATCCTTTGATTTATACACAGAATGAACCAAAAATATGTATCAAATTTATTTTATTTATTTATATATTTAATATTATTATTATTATTTTATATTACAAAGTTTCTTAACGAAGCTTACAATGATTTCTCATATCGTACTTAACAAAATTATTTAGATCATATAAAATTTAAATTGTTAAAAAATTTTTATATTTATTATTATTATTTATTTTTATTAAAATTACATAACATAAAATTAATAATATTTTAATAATTATATAAATTAATTCTTATTTAAAATAATCTTATATTAATCTCAACAAATACTCTAATAATATATTTTGTCATAAATTTTTTTATATTTAAAATAAATATTATAATATATAAATACTTATATCAGTATAAAATTTCTTTATATAATTATGAAAAAATTAATTTAATAGTTAATTATTGATATTAATGCATAAATAAAAGTATTTTCTAATGAAATATATTTTGTCAATGTTCGATTAACACATTTCATAATAATACGTTTTCATTATTGACAAAAAAAGTTTTTCTAAAAATGAAATCTTATACTATAATATATATATTTATATATTAAATTTTTTAATTATTTATATACTAATAATTTATAATAAATCGATATTAAATAAAAAATAAAAATATATACTTTTTAAGTTTACCTTAAAAATATTATTGTTTTGTATGATTGAAATAATTAATATTAAACTATGTTTATTAATAATTGTTAATAAAAAAATTAAATATATTTTAATTTATAAAATAAATATTATTATTAAATTTATAATTTATTATTTTATATATTATAGAAATTGAAAAAATAAATCATGTTTACTACGACAGTAAATTAGAAATACTATTTAATTTTTATGTGTTTTCTACATGGTACTTTGACTTACATAGGGACTTATATTATTGTGAATAATGATATAATTGAAAACCTTTATTTTTTATTTGATAGAATTATTATATTTTATCATTTAAATATTTATAATAAATACATTATTTTTATAAAGTAAAAAATATGGCCGAAGAAAATTCTACAGCTGTTGCAGCAACTGCGGTTACTGCTGCTTCTACAACACCAACAAAAAAAGCAACAGCTTCTGGTGCTAAACGTACAAAACAACATTCAAAACCAACACATCCACGTACATCAGAAATGGTTGTTAACGCAATTAAAAATTTAAAAGAACGTGGTGGTTCATCATTACAAGCAATTAAAAAATATTTAGCTGCAAATTATAAAGTGGATTCTGATAAAATTTCACCATTTATTAAAAAATATTTAAAAGCTGCTGTAACTGAGGGAGCCTTGGTACAAACTAAAGGTAAAGGTGCATCTGGTTCATTCAAATTGGCTGCTTCCGCTTCATCTAATTCTTCAGCTAAATCAAAAGTATCCAAAAAAGAAAGTGGAGCAAAAGGTTCAGCAAAGAGTGCTAAAAGTAAACGGGCACCAAAAGAAAAGAAAGCCACAACTACATCATTGGCAGCCAAAAAGCCTAAAGCAAAAAAAGCGACTCCATCATCATCAACTGCTGCTAAAAAAGTTACTGCAAAATCATCAGCGGCATCAAAAAAAGCACCAGTTAAAGCAAAACCAGCAAAAAGTACAAAATCCGCTGCCAAAAGTAGCCCTGCTCGTAAACCGAAAGCACCAAAAGCTAAGAAAGCTTCTGTTGCCAAATCATCTCCTACAAAAATTAAAAAAGCAGCACCAAAAAAGAAATGATCTGTTACTTTAATAATATATTGAAATATTTCATTATTTTTGCTAAAAAATGAAAATAACATAGGCCTTAATACAGGCCACAAATTAATATTTGATAAGAGTAAATTATTTTTTGTATAAATATTTTATAAAATAATAGTTTAGAAACATTTGCCACAGTCAGTACCACGGATGGGTGGCCACTTGAGAATACTGTGTGCGGTTGCATTTTTATTTAAAATATATGGTATAATAAATAAGTATATATTTAAATTGATTACTTCATTGAAAATTTTAATAATATACTTTAATATTAATGATATTTATGAAAAATATATATTTGTAAAAATTTTCATTTATTACTGGCAACAGCCATACCACGTTGAAAACACCGGTTCTCGTCCGATCACCGAAGTTAAGCAACATTGGGCACAGTCAGTACTTGGATGGGTGACCGCTTGGGAACACTGTGTGCGGTTGCCTTTTTATATTAAAATATAAATTATTTTTCTTCTTTTCTTTTTTTTTACACACCATATATAAATATATGTTATTTAGAAATGTAAACCTTTTATATTATTCATCAACAAATAAATATTATTTTTTGTATAAAATTTTATTGCATTTATAACTCATATCATGGTTACTTTAAAGCGAGAAGTTTTTTTAATATTTCAAATGAATATAAAATAATATAAATTTTATGAAATTTATTTATTTTTAGAAATAGCAATCGCTTATAATTATAACAAAATTTTAATAATGTTTAATTTTATTTCAATAATTTATATTTATATATATATATATATATATATATATATATATATATATATATATATTTTTTTAATAAAAATAATATACTCTTATTTAATAATATATGTTGGTCCTATATATAGGACCGAAAATATTTCTTATTTGTTTTTTTTTTTTTAAATTGTCATTTAAAACGCTTATGCACGTTCTCCACGAATACGTCTTGCCAATTGTATATCCTTAGGCATAATTGTAACACGCTTTGCATGAATTGCGCATAAATTGGTATCTTCAAATAAACCTACTAAATAGGCTTCACTAGCTTCTTGTAATGCCATAACAGCTGAACTTTGAAAACGTAAATCGGTTTTAAAATCTTGTGCAATTTCACGTACTAAACGTTGGAATGGTAATTTACGAATTAACAATTCAGTACTTTTTTGATAACGACGAATTTCTCGTAAAGCTACTGTACCAGGACGATATCTGTGTGGTTTTTTTACTCCACCAGTTGCTGGTGCACTTTTACGTGCAGCTTTCGTTGCTAATTGTTTTCTTGGTGCTTTACCACCAGTTGATTTACGTGCAGTTTGCTTGGTTCTAGCCATTTTCAAATAATAATGTTTTTACAAAAAAACACACAATTTTAAAAATTATATTCGACAATTTGATACTACAAAGTCAAATGTTTAAATGCGAAATAAATGTGTTGTATTTATATTTATATGAAATTTCAAAATTTTTGTTGTCATATCCTATTGGATAGCTATCAGAGTATGGACTAATCAAATTGTATAGGCGTGGCTTAAAAAATCTTTAATGCTTTATATAAAAAGGCACAATTGTACCGGCGCTCACATACATTACAATACTTGTGAGGTTAACACACGTGTTATCCGTTCGTTAAAATATTGTAAATAATTTTTTATTAAAATGACTGGCAGAGGAAAAGGTGGAAAGGGTCTTGGAAAAGGGGGTGCAAAACGTCATAGAAAAGTTTTGCGTGATAATATCCAAGGTATTACAAAACCTGCAATTCGTCGTTTAGCACGACGAGGTGGAGTAAAACGTATCTCTGGTTTAATTTATGAAGAAACACGTGGTGTACTTAAAGTATTCCTTGAAAATGTTATTCGGGATGCTGTTACATATACTGAACACGCAAAACGTAAAACAGTTACAGCTATGGATGTTGTATATGCATTAAAACGACAAGGTCGTACTTTGTATGGTTTTGGAGGTTAAGAAAATATAATAATTTACTTAAAATATTTAGTAAATTTATTAAAGAATATTTAATACATCCGATAAATTTAAACAGGCTTTCCTTTTTGGGAAGCCACTAATTTTATTTATATAAGAGTAAATAAATTTGTTAATAAATATAACATATTATATAATTTGTTTACAACAAATTATTTTGTTTATAACATACATTACCAAATATTTTTATTTTTTTTTTTTATTGTAATATATCTGCAATAATAAATTATAATTTGTATATTATCTATTTTATTTTACAATAACTTATTGAATTTTTGAAAAAATTTTATTATAAATTAATATACTATTATATTTTTTATATATACAAGTTAAGAGTAACAAGTATCGATAGGAGATTATCGAATTTATAACTAATAAAACATTTCGCCTTAATCAAAGAAAATAAAGATTTTGCTATACCATTTTTTATACTTTCAATAAATAATTTATTATTAAATTTTTATTATTTCATTTATTTTTTAAAATTATTAAAAATATTTTTCTAATAATTATAAGCGTACATAAACAAGTAGTAAATGTAAAATGAAAATAATAAAGGTAATGTAATGCATTTGCATTACACTGATTTACGATATATATTCCGCGATATCCTTTATTATATTTAAAATTAATAATATTGATATACTAATAATAGATATATTCAAGCTATTAATATATAAAATTTTATATTAAATATGATATTAATAATTGTTTATTTAATTTTTTTGTATATATAAAAATAATTTACTCTTATTTAAAAAATTTGATGGCTCTCTTAAAAAGAGAGCCGTTTTTATATGTTGATGTATTTTTATGTTATCAATTAAATAATATTTTCGATTTATTTATTTTGAACTTGTATATTTTGTAACAGCTTTAGTACCTTCACTAACAGCGTGCTTTGCCAATTCACCAGGTAATAATAATCGAACTGCGGTTTGAATTTCCCGACTTGTGATTGTTGAACGTTTATTATAATGTGCTAAACGTGATGCTTCAGCAGCAATACGTTCAAAAATATCATTAACAAAACTGTTCATGATACTCATAGCTTTACTAGAGATACCAGTATCAGGATGCACTTGTTTTAATACTTTGTAAATGTAAATTGCATATGATTCCTTGCGCTTCCTCTTCTTTTTCTTATCACTCTTTGATATATTTTTTTGAGCTTTGCCAGCTTTTTTTGCTGCTTTTCCACTTGTTTTTGGTGGCATTGTTACAAACAATTAATATACACAGATAGTTACAGAACACCAGTCAGTATATGTATGAGCGTGTCGTGTATACAACTAGCGTATTATATACGCGAAGATGGATATAACAATAAAAATGAATACTACTCTCTGATTGGCTGAAAATAATACTATAAGGTGATTGGTTTATTTTTAAAGTTTTATATTTTATAAATATTATAAATTAAAATACCCAA
The DNA here is from genome assembly GCF_905475395.1 of Chrysoperla carnea. Lineage (NCBI taxonomy): Eukaryota > Metazoa > Arthropoda > Insecta > Neuroptera > Chrysopidae > Chrysoperla > Chrysoperla carnea. The sequence continues at coordinate 12,912 of NW_025408079.1, forward strand.
ATAACATTTTAAACATTTATGTTACAATCCCCGTAACGTACACATCTGTGTGATTATATTTACAAAAAAAAATATTAATTAAATAAATTTATTCGCTATGTCTGGACGAGGTAAAGGTGGTAAAGTAAAGGGAAAGGCAAAGTCAAGATCAAGCCGAGCAGGATTACAATTTCCTGTTGGAAGAATTCACAGATTATTACGAAAAGGAAATTATGCTGAACGAGTAGGTGCTGGTGCCCCAGTATATTTGGCTGCTGTTATGGAATATTTGGCTGCAGAAGTTCTCGAGTTAGCTGGTAATGCTGCCCGTGATAACAAAAAAACACGTATCATTCCACGTCATTTACAATTGGCAATTCGTAATGATGAAGAATTAAATAAATTATTATCTGGTGTAACAATTGCTCAAGGTGGTGTATTACCAAACATTCAAGCAGTGTTATTACCAAAGAAAACTGAAAAGAAAGCATAAATTAAAAACATTGCATTAATTTTTATAATAATAATACATCGATCATAGGCCTTTTAATAAAAGGCCACAAATTTATTTAAAATAAGAGTAAAAATTATTTTTATAAATAATATATTATAATATTTTTTTAAAGAATCAATTTAAATAATTATAAATTAATGATTCTTTTTTTTTTTTTTCTTTTTTATATGTTATTATGGAAATAATTCATCATATTATGATGACATTTAGGTAACATATTATAAGAATATTCATAAAATATTATCAAAATAATATTGTATTATGATGATATTTAGACAAAATATTATAAGAATATACACAAAATATTATCAAAATAATATCATTAGATAACAAAACTGTTCATGATACTCATACCTTTACTAGAGATAAAAGTATCAGGATGCACTTGTATTAATACATATTATCACAACATCACAAAATATTTTTTAAAAGGAAAAATTTTTTAAAAATTATTATAAAATTTGATTGAATTAAATTTCAATTTATTTTTTTAATAATTAAAGAAAAAAAAAAGCATATAAACTTTCTATTGAAAATGTTATTTTCAACTAGATGGCCAAGTGAACTTTGTTACACAAACAATATATGACGTATTCGTTATTTAAATAATCAGTATCCTTTGATATTATATCAATACGTTACTCTCTTCTTTTGATACATATTAATAAAATTTCAATTTATAAGATTTTATGTCAATTATATAAATAATATTATAAATTTTCTAAATACATAAGTTAAGTAACAAAAAATTTGAATAACAAGATAAATTTATATATTATGTTTTAATACTCGATACTATAATATATCGCATCCGTTACCAATTATTCGGTATCCTTTGATTTATACACAGAATGAACCAAAAATATGTATCAAATTTATTTTATTTATTTATATATTTAATATTATTATTATTATTTTATATTACAAAGTTTCTTAACGAAGCTTACAATGATTTCTCATATCGTACTTAACAAAATTATTTAGATCATATAAAATTTAAATTGTTAAAAAATTTTTATATTTATTATTATTATTTATTTTTATTAAAATTACATAACATAAAATTAATAATATTTTAATAATTATATAAATTAATTCTTATTTAAAATAATCTTATATTAATCTCAACAAATACTCTAATAATATATTTTGTCATAAATTTTTTTATATTTAAAATAAATATTATAATATATAAATACTTATATCAGTATAAAATTTCTTTATATAATTATGAAAAAATTAATTTAATAGTTAATTATTGATATTAATGCATAAATAAAAGTATTTTCTAATGAAATATATTTTGTCAATGTTCGATTAACACATTTCATAATAATACGTTTTCATTATTGACAAAAAAAGTTTTTCTAAAAATGAAATCTTATACTATAATATATATATTTATATATTAAATTTTTTAATTATTTATATACTAATAATTTATAATAAATCGATATTAAATAAAAAATAAAAATATATACTTTTTAAGTTTACCTTAAAAATATTATTGTTTTGTATGATTGAAATAATTAATATTAAACTATGTTTATTAATAATTGTTAATAAAAAAATTAAATATATTTTAATTTATAAAATAAATATTATTATTAAATTTATAATTTATTATTTTATATATTATAGAAATTGAAAAAATAAATCATGTTTACTACGACAGTAAATTAGAAATACTATTTAATTTTTATGTGTTTTCTACATGGTACTTTGACTTACATAGGGACTTATATTATTGTGAATAATGATATAATTGAAAACCTTTATTTTTTATTTGATAGAATTATTATATTTTATCATTTAAATATTTATAATAAATACATTATTTTTATAAAGTAAAAAATATGGCCGAAGAAAATTCTACAGCTGTTGCAGCAACTGCGGTTACTGCTGCTTCTACAACACCAACAAAAAAAGCAACAGCTTCTGGTGCTAAACGTACAAAACAACATTCAAAACCAACACATCCACGTACATCAGAAATGGTTGTTAACGCAATTAAAAATTTAAAAGAACGTGGTGGTTCATCATTACAAGCAATTAAAAAATATTTAGCTGCAAATTATAAAGTGGATTCTGATAAAATTTCACCATTTATTAAAAAATATTTAAAAGCTGCTGTAACTGAGGGAGCCTTGGTACAAACTAAAGGTAAAGGTGCATCTGGTTCATTCAAATTGGCTGCTTCCGCTTCATCTAATTCTTCAGCTAAATCAAAAGTATCCAAAAAAGAAAGTGGAGCAAAAGGTTCAGCAAAGAGTGCTAAAAGTAAACGGGCACCAAAAGAAAAGAAAGCCACAACTACATCATTGGCAGCCAAAAAGCCTAAAGCAAAAAAAGCGACTCCATCATCATCAACTGCTGCTAAAAAAGTTACTGCAAAATCATCAGCGGCATCAAAAAAAGCACCAGTTAAAGCAAAACCAGCAAAAAGTACAAAATCCGCTGCCAAAAGTAGCCCTGCTCGTAAACCGAAAGCACCAAAAGCTAAGAAAGCTTCTGTTGCCAAATCATCTCCTACAAAAATTAAAAAAGCAGCACCAAAAAAGAAATGATCTGTTACTTTAATAATATATTGAAATATTTCATTATTTTTGCTAAAAAATGAAAATAACATAGGCCTTAATACAGGCCACAAATTAATATTTGATAAGAGTAAATTATTTTTTGTATAAATATTTTATAAAATAATAGTTTAGAAACATTTGCCACAGTCAGTACCACGGATGGGTGGCCACTTGAGAATACTGTGTGCGGTTGCATTTTTATTTAAAATATATGGTATACATAAATAAGTATATATTTAAATTGATTACTTCATTGAAAATTTTAATAATATACTTTAATATTAATGATATTTATGAAAAATATATATTTGTAAAAATTTTCATTTATTACTGGCAACAGCCATACCACGTTGAAAACACCGGTTCTCGTCCGATCACCGAAGTTAAGCAACATTGGGCACAGTCAGTACTTGGATGGGTGACCGCTTGGGAACACTGTGTGCGGTTGCCTTTTTATATTAAAAATATAAATTATTTTTCTTCTTTTCTTTTTTTTTACACACCATATATAAATATATGTTATTTAGAAATGTAAACCTTTTATATTATTCATCAACAAATAAATATTATTTTTTGTATAAAATTTTATTGCATTTATAACTCATATCATGGTTACTTTAAAGCGAGAAGTTTTTTTAATATTTCAAATGAATATAAAATAATATAAATTTTATGAAATTTATTTATTTTTAGAAATAGCAATCGCTTATAATTATAACAAAATTTTAATAATGTTTAATTTTATTTCAATAATTTATATTTATATATATATATATATATATATATATATATATATATATATATATTTTTTTAATAAAAATAATATACTCTTATTTAATAATATATGTTGGTCCTATATATAGGACCGAAAATATTTCTTATTTGTTTTTTTTTTTTTTAAATTGTCATTTAAAACGCTTATGCACGTTCTCCACGAATACGTCTTGCCAATTGTATATCCTTAGGCATAATTGTAACACGCTTTGCATGAATTGCGCATAAATTGGTATCTTCAAATAAACCTACTAAATAGGCTTCACTAGCTTCTTGTAATGCCATAACAGCTGAACTTTGAAAACGTAAATCGGTTTTAAAATCTTGTGCAATTTCACGTACTAAACGTTGGAATGGTAATTTACGAATTAACAATTCAGTACTTTTTTGATAACGACGAATTTCTCGTAAAGCTACTGTACCAGGACGATATCTGTGTGGTTTTTTTACTCCACCAGTTGCTGGTGCACTTTTACGTGCAGTTTGCTTGGTTCTAGCCATTTTCAAATAATAATGTTTTTACAAAAAAACACACAATTTTAAAAATTATATTCGACAATTTGATACTACAAAGTCAAATGTTTAAATGCGAAATAAATGTGTTGTATTTATATTTATATGAAATTTCAAAATTTTTGTTGTCATATCCTATTGGATAGCTATCAGAGTATGGACTAATCAAATTGTATAGGCGTGGCTTAAAAAATCTTTAATGCTTTATATAAAAAGGCACAATTGTACCGGCGCTCACATACATTACAATACTTGTGAGGTTAACACACGTGTTATCCGTTCGTTAAAATATTGTAAATAATTTTTTATTAAAATGACTGGCAGAGGAAAAGGTGGAAAGGGTCTTGGAAAAGGGGGTGCAAAACGTCATAGAAAAGTTTTGCGTGATAATATCCAAGGTATTACAAAACCTGCAATTCGTCGTTTAGCACGACGAGGTGGAGTAAAACGTATCTCTGGTTTAATTTATGAAGAAACACGTGGTGTACTTAAAGTATTCCTTGAAAATGTTATTCGGGATGCTGTTACATATACTGAACACGCAAAACGTAAAACAGTTACAGCTATGGATGTTGTATATGCATTAAAACGACAAGGTCGTACTTTGTATGGTTTTGGAGGTTAAGAAAATATAATAATTTACTTAAAATATTTAGTAAATTTATTAAAGAATATTTAATACATCCGATAAATTTAAACAGGCTTTCCTTTTTGGGAAGCCACTAATTTTATTTATATAAGAGTAAATAAATTTGTTAATAAATATAACATATTATATAATTTGTTTACAACAAATTATTTTGTTTATAACATACATTACCAAATATTTTTATTTTTTTTTTTTATTGTAATATATCTGCAATAATAAATTATAATTTGTATATTATCTATTTTATTTTACAATAACTTATTGAATTTTTGAAAAAATTTTATTATAAATTAATATACTATTATATTTTTTATATATACAAGTTAAGAGTAACAAGTATCGATAGGAGATTATCGAATTTATAACTAATAAAACATTTCGCCTTAATCAAAGAAAATAAAGATTTTGCTATACCATTTTTTATACTTTCAATAAATAATTTATTATTAAATTTTTATTATTTCATTTATTTTTTAAAATTATTAAAAATATTTTTCTAATAATTATAAGCGTACATAAACAAGTAGTAAATGTAAAATGAAAATAATAAAGGTAATGTAATGCAAATGCATTACATTGATTTACGATATATATTCCGCGATATCCTTTATTATATTTAAAATTAATAATATTGATATACTAATAATAGATATATTCAAGCTATTAATATATAAAATTTTATATTAAATATGATATTAATAATTGTTTATTTAATTTTTTTGTATATATAAAAATAATTTACTCTTATTTAAAAAATTTGATGGCTCTCTTAAAAAGAGAGCCGTTTTTATATGTTGATGTATTTTTATGTTATCAATTAAATAATATTTTCGATTTATTTATTTTGAACTTGTATATTTTGTAACAGCTTTAGTACCTTCACTAACAGCGTGCTTTGCCAATTCACCAGGTAATAATAATCGAACTGCGGTTTGAATTTCCCGACTTGTGATTGTTGAACGTTTATTATAATGTGCTAAACGTGATGCTTCAGCAGCAATACGTTCAAAAATATCATTAACAAAACTGTTCATGATACTCATAGCTTTACTAGAGATACCAGTATCAGGATGCACTTGTTTTAATACTTTGTAAATGTAAATTGCATATGATTCCTTGCGCTTCCTCTTCTTTTTCTTATCACTCTTTGATATATTTTTTTGAGCTTTGCCAGCTTTTTTTGCTGCTTTTCCACTTGTTTTTGGTGGCATTGTTACAAACAATTAATATACACAGATAGTTACAGAACACCAGTCAGTATATGTATGAGCGTGTCGTGTATACAACTAGCGTATTATATACGCGAAGATGGATATAACAATAAAAATGAATACTACTCTCTGATTGGCTGAAAATAATACTATAAGGTGATTGGTTTATTTTTAAAGTTTTATATTTTATAAATATTATAAATTAAAATACCCAAATAACATTTTAAACATTTATGTTACAATCCCCGTAACGTACACATCTGTGTGATTATATTTACAAAAAAAAATATTAATTAAATAAATTTATTCGCTATGTCTGGACGAGGTAAAGGTGGTAAAGTAAAGGGAAAGGCAAAGTCAAGATCAAGCCGAGCAGGATTACAATTTCCTGTTGGAAGAATTCACAGATTATTACGAAAAGGAAATTATGCTGAACGAGTAGGTGCTGGTGCCCCAGTATATTTGGCTGCTGTTATGGAATATTTGGCTGCAGAAGTTCTCGAGTTAGCTGGTAATGCTGCCCGTGATAACAAAAAAACACGTATCATTCCACGTCATTTACAATTGGCAATTCGTAATGATGAAGAATTAAATAAATTATTATCTGGTGTAACAATTGCTCAAGGTGGTGTATTACCAAACATTCAAGCAGTGTTATTACCAAAGAAAACTGAAAAGAAAGCATAAATTAAAAACATTGCATTAATTTTTATAATAATAATACATCGATCATAGGCCTTTTAATAAAAGGCCACAAATTTATTTAAAATAAGAGTAAAAATTATTTTTATAAATAATATATTATAATATTTTTTTAAAGAATCAATTTAAATAATTATAAATTAATGATTCTTTTTTTTTTTTTTCTTTTTTATATGTTATTATGGAAATAATTCATCATATTATGATGACATTTAGGTAACATATTATAAGAATATTCATAAAATATTATCAAAATAATATTGTATTATGATGATATTTAGACAAAATATTATAAGAATATACACAAAATATTATCAAAATAATATCATTAGATAACAAAACTGTTCATGATACTCATACCTTTACTAGAGATAAAAGTATCAGGATGCACTTGTATTAATACATATTATCACAACATCACAAAATATTTTTTAAAAGGAAAAATTTTTTAAAAATTATTATAAAATTTGATTGAATTAAATTTCAATTTATTTTTTTAATAATTAAAGAAAAAAAAAAGCATATAAACTTTCTATTGAAAATGTTATTTTCAACTAGATGGCCAAGTGAACTTTGTTACACAAACAATATATGACGTATTCGTTATTTAAATAATCAGTATCCTTTGATATTATATCAATACGTTACTCTCTTCTTTTGATACATATTAATAAAATTTCAATTTATAAGATTTTATGTCAATTATATAAATAATATTATAAATTTTCTAAATACATAAGTTAAGTAACAAAAAATTTGAATAACAAGATAAATTTATATATTATGTTTTAATACTCGATACTATAATATATCGCATCCGTTACCAATTATTCGGTATCCTTTGATTTATACACAGAATGAACCAAAAATATGTATCAAATTTATTTTATTTATTTATATATTTAATATTATTATTATTATTTTATATTACAAAGTTTCTTAACGAAGCTTACAATGATTTCTCATATCGTACTTAACAAAATTATTTAGATCATATAAAATTTAAATTGTTAAAAAATTTTTATATTTATTATTATTATTTATTTTTATTAAAATTACATAACATAAAATTAATAATATTTTAATAATTATATAAATTAATTCTTATTTAAAATAATCTTATATTAATCTCAACAAATACTCTAATAATATATTTTGTCATAAATTTTTTTATATTTAAAATAAATATTATAATATATAAATACTTATATCAGTATAAAATTTCTTTATATAATTATGAAAAAATTAATTTAATAGTTAATTATTGATATTAATGCATAAATAAAAGTATTTTCTAATGAAATATATTTTGTCAATGTTCGATTAACACATTTCATAATAATACGTTTTCATTATTGACAAAAAAAGTTTTTCTAAAAATGAAATCTTATACTATAATATATATATTTATATATTAAATTTTTTAATTATTTATATACTAATAATTTATAATAAATCGATATTAAATAAAAAATAAAAATATATACTTTTTAAGTTTACCTTAAAAATATTATTGTTTTGTATGATTGAAATAATTAATATTAAACTATGTTTATTAATAATTGTTAATAAAAAAATTAAATATATTTTAATTTATAAAATAAATATTATTATTAAATTTATAATTTATTATTTTATATATTATAGAAATTGAAAAAATAAATCATGTTTACTACGACAGTAAATTAGAAATACTATTTAATTTTTATGTGTTTTCTACATGGTACTTTGACTTACATAGGGACTTATATTATTGTGAATAATGATATAATTGAAAACCTTTATTTTTTATTTGATAGAATTATTATATTTTATCATTTAAATATTTATAATAAATACATTATTTTTATAAAGTAAAAAATATGGCCGAAGAAAATTCTACAGCTGTTGCAGCAACTGCGGTTACTGCTGCTTCTACAACACCAACAAAAAAAGCAACAGCTTCTGGTGCTAAACGTACAAAACAACATTCAAAACCAACACATCCACGTACATCAGAAATGGTTGTTAACGCAATTAAAAATTTAAAAGAACGTGGTGGTTCATCATTACAAGCAATTAAAAAATATTTAGCTGCAAATTATAAAGTGGATTCTGATAAAATTTCACCATTTATTAAAAAATATTTAAAAGCTGCTGTAACTGAGGGAGCCTTGGTACAAACTAAAGGTAAAGGTGCATCTGGTTCATTCAAATTGGCTGCTTCCGCTTCATCTAATTCTTCAGCTAAATCAAAAGTATCCAAAAAAGAAAGTGGAGCAAAAGGTTCAGCAAAGAGTGCTAAAAGTAAACGGGCACCAAAAGAAAAGAAAGCCACAACTACATCATTGGCAGCCAAAAAGCCTAAAGCAAAAAAAGCGACTCCATCATCATCAACTGCTGCTAAAAAAGTTACTGCAAAATCATCAGCGGCATCAAAAAAAGCACCAGTTAAAGCAAAACCAGCAAAAAGTACAAAATCCGCTGCCAAAAGTAGCCCTGCTCGTAAACCGAAAGCACCAAAAGCTAAGAAAGCTTCTGTTGCCAAATCATCTCCTACAAAAATTAAAAAAGCAGCACCAAAAAAGAAATGATCTGTTACTTTAATAATATATTGAAATATTTCATTATTTTTGCTAAAAAATGAAAATAACATAGGCCTTAATACAGGCCACAAATTAATATTTGATAAGAGTAAATTATTTTTTGTATAAATATTTTATAAAATAATAGTTTAGAAACATTTGCCACAGTCAGTACCACGGATGGGTGGCCACTTGAGAATACTGTGTGCGGTTGCATTTTTATTTAAAATATATGGTATAATAAATAAGTATATATTTAAATTGATTACTTCATTGAAAATTTTAATAATATACTTTAATATTAATGATATTTATGAAAAATATATATTTGTAAAAATTTTCATTTATTACTGGCAACAGCCATACCACGTTGAAAACACCGGTTCTCGTCCGATCACCGAAGTTAAGCAACATTGGGCACAGTCAGTACTTGGATGGGTGACCGCTTGGGAACACTGTGTGCGGTTGCCTTTTTATATTAAAAATATAAATTATTTTTCTTCTTTTCTTTTTTTTTACACACCATATATAAATATATGTTATTTAGAAATGTAAACCTTTTATATTATTCATCAACAAATAAATATTATTTTTTGTATAAAATTTTATTGCATTTATAACTCATATCATGGTTACTTTAAAGCGAGAAGTTTTTTTAATATTTCAAATGAATATAAAATAATATAAATTTTATGAAATTTATTTATTTTTAGAAATAGCAATCGCTTATAATTATAACAAAATTTTAATAATGTTTAATTTTATTTCAATAATTTATATTTATATATATATATATATATATATATATATATATATATATATATATATATTTTTTAATAAAAATAATATACTCTTATTTAATAATATATGTTGGTCCTATATATAGGACCGAAAATATTTCTTATTTGTTTTTTTTTTTTTAAATTGTCATTTAAAACGCTTATGCACGTTCTCCACGAATACGTCTTGCCAATTGTATATCCTTAGGCATAATTGTAACACGCTTTGCATGAATTGCGCATAAATTGGTATCTTCAAATAAACCTACTAAATAGGCTTCACTAGCTTCTTGTAATGCCATAACAGCTGAACTTTGAAAACGTAAATCGGTTTTAAAATCTTGTGCAATTTCACGTACTAAACGTTGGAATGGTAATTTACGAATTAACAATTCAGTACTTTTTTGATAACGACGAATTTCTCGTAAAGCTACTGTACCAGGACGATATCTGTGTGGTTTTTTTACTCCACCAGTTGCTGGTGCACTTTTACGTGCAGCTTTCGTTGCTAATTGTTTTCTTGGTGCTTTATCCACCAGTTGATTTACGTGCAGTTTGCTTGGTTCTAGCCATTTTCAAATAATAATGTTTTTACAAAAAAACACACAATTTTAAAAATTATATTCGACAATTTGATACTACAAAGTCAAATGTTTAAATGCGAAATAAATGTGTTGTATTTATATTTATATGAAATTTCAAAATTTTTGTTGTCATATCCTATTGGATAGCTATCAGAGTATGGACTAATCAAATTGTATAGGCGTGGCTTAAAAAATCTTTAATGCTTTATATAAAAAGGCACAATTGTACCGGCGCTCACATACATTACAATACTTGTGAGGTTAACACACGTGTTATCCGTTCGTTAAAATATTGTAAATAATTTTTTATTAAAATGACTGGCAGAGGAAAAGGTGGAAAGGGTCTTGGAAAAGGGGGTGCAAAACGTCATAGAAAAGTTTTGCGTGATAATATCCAAGGTATTACAAAACCTGCAATTCGTCGTTTAGCACGACGAGGTGGAGTAAAACGTATCTCTGGTTTAATTTATGAAGAAACACGTGGTGTACTTAAAGTATTCCTTGAAAATGTTATTCGGGATGCTGTTACATATACTGAACACGCAAAACGTAAAACAGTTACAGCTATGGATGTTGTATATGCATTAAAACGACAAGGTCGTACTTTGTATGGTTTTGGAGGTTAAGAAAATATAATAATTTACTTAAAATATTTAGTAAATTTATTAAAGAATATTTAATACATCCGATAAATTTAAACAGGCTTTCCTTTTTGGGAAGCCACTAATTTTATTTATATAAGAGTAAATAAATTTGTTAATAAATATAACATATTATATAATTTGTTTACAACAAATTATTTTGTTTATAACATACATTACCAAATATTTTTATTTTTTTTTTTTATTGTAATATATCTGCAATAATAAATTATAATTTGTATATTATCTATTTTATTTTACAATAACTTATTGAATTTTTGAAAAAATTTTATTATAAATTAATATACTATTATATTTTTTATATATACAAGTTAAGAGTAACAAGTATCGATAGGAGATTATCGAATTTATAACTAATAAAACATTTCGCCTTAATCAAAGAAAATAAAGATTTTGCTATACCATTTTTTATACTTTCAATAAATAATTTATTATTAAATTTTTATTATTTCATTTATTTTTTAAAATTATTAAAAATATTTTTCTAATAATTATAAGCGTACATAAACAAGTAGTAAATGTAAAATGAAAATAATAAAGGTAATGTAATGCATTTGCATTACACTGATTTACGATATATATTCCGCGATATCCTTTATTATATTTAAAATTAATAATATTGATATACTAATAATAGATATATTCAAGCTATTAATATATAAAATTTTATATTAAATATGATATTAATAATTGTTTATTTAATTTTTTTGTATATATAAAAATAATTTACTCTTATTTAAAAAATTTGATGGCTCTCTTAAAAAGAGAGCCGTTTTTATATGTTGATGTATTTTTATGTTATCAATTAAATAATATTTTCGATTTATTTATTTTGAACTTGTATATTTTGTAACAGCTTTAGTACCTTCACTAACAGCGTGCTTTGCCAATTCACCAGGTAATAATAATCGAACTGCGGTTTGAATTTCCCGACTTGTGATTGTTGAACGTTTATTATAATGTGCTAAACGTGATGCTTCAGCAGCAATACGTTCAAAAATATCATTAACAAAACTGTTCATGATACTCATAGCTTTACTAGAGATACCAGTATCAGGATGCACTTGTTTTAATACTTTGTAAATGTAAATTGCATATGATTCCTTGCGCTTCCTCTTCTTTTTCTTATCACTCTTTGATATATTTTTTTGAGCTTTGCCAGCTTTTTTTGCTGCTTTTCCACTTGTTTTTGGTGGCATTGTTACAAACAATTAATATACACAGATAGTTACAGAACACCAGTCAGTATATGTATGAGCGTGTCGTGTATACAACTAGCGTATTATATACGCGAAGATGGATATAACAATAAAAATGAATACTACTCTCTGATTGGCTGAAAATAATACTATAAGGTGATTGGTTTATTTTTAAAGTTTTATATTTTATAAATATTATAAATTAAAATACCCAAATAACATTTTAAACATTTATGTTACAATCCCCGTAACGTACACATCTGTGTGATTATATTTACAAAAAAAAATATTAATTAAATAAATTTATTCGCTATGTCTGGACGAGGTAAAGGTGGTAAAGTAAAGGGAAAGGCAAAGTCAAGATCAAGCCGAGCAGGATTACAATTTCCTGTTGGAAGAATTCACAGATTATTACGAAAAGGAAATTATGCTGAACGAGTAGGTGCTGGTGCCCCAGTATATTTGGCTGCTGTTATGGAATATTTGGCTGCAGAAGTTCTCGAGTTAGCTGGTAATGCTGCCCGTGATAACAAAAAAACACGTATCATTCCACGTCATTTACAATTGGCAATTCGTAATGATGAAGAATTAAATAAATTATTATCTGGTGTAACAATTGCTCAAGGTGGTGTATTACCAAACATTCAAGCAGTGTTATTACCAAAGAAAACTGAAAAGAAAGCATAAATTAAAAACATTGCATTAATTTTTATAATAATAATACATCGATCATAGGCCTTTTAATAAAAGGCCACAAATTTATTTAAAATAAGAGTAAAAATTATTTTTATAAATAATATATTATAATATTTTTTTAAAGAATCAATTTAAATAATTATAAATTAATGATTCTTTTTTTTTTTTTTCTTTTTTATATGTTATTATGGAAATAATTCATCATATTATGATGACATTTAGGTAACATATTATAAGAATATTCATAAAATATTATCAAAATAATATTGTATTATGATGATATTTAGACAAAATATTATAAGAATATACACAAAATATTATCAAAATAATATCATTAGATAACAAAACTGTTCATGATACTCATACCTTTACTAGAGATAAAAGTATCAGGATGCACTTGTATTAATACATATTATCACAACATCACAAAATATTTTTTAAAAGGAAAAATTTTTTAAAAATTATTATAAAATTTGATTGAATTAAATTTCAATTTATTTTTTTAATAATTAAAGAAAAAAAAAAGCATATAAACTTTCTATTGAAAATGTTATTTTCAACTAGATGGCCAAGTGAACTTTGTTACACAAACAATATATGACGTATTCGTTATTTAAATAATCAGTATCCTTTGATATTATATCAATACGTTACTCTCTTCTTTTGATACATATTAATAAAATTTCAATTTATAAGATTTTATGTCAATTATATAAATAATATTATAAATTTTCTAAATACATAAGTTAAGTAACAAAAAATTTGAATAACAAGATAAATTTATATATTATGTTTTAATACTCGATACTATAATATATCGCATCCGTTACCAATTATTCGGTATCCTTTGATTTATACACAGAATGAACCAAAAATATGTATCAAATTTATTTTATTTATTTATATATTTAATATTATTATTATTATTTTATATTACAAAGTTTCTTAACGAAGCTTACAATGATTTCTCATATCGTACTTAACAAAATTATTTAGATCATATAAAATTTAAATTGTTAAAAAATTTTTATATTTATTATTATTATTTATTTTTATTAAAATTACATAACATAAAATTAATAATATTTTAATAATTATATAAATTAATTCTTATTTAAAATAATCTTATATTAATCTCAACAAATACTCTAATAATATATTTTGTCATAAATTTTTTTATATTTAAAATAAATATTATAATATATAAATACTTATATCAGTATAAAATT
>NW_025408080.1:0-27463 GCF_905475395.1 Chrysoperla carnea
CTGATAAAATTTCACCATTTATTAAAAAATATTTAAAAGCTGCTGTAACTGAGGGAGCCTTGGTACAAACTAAAGGTAAAGGTGCATCTGGTTCATTCAAATTGGCTGCTTCCGCTTCATCTAATTCTTCAGCTAAATCAAAAGTATCCAAAAAAGAAAGTGGAGCAAAAGGTTCAGCAAAGAGTGCTAAAAGTAAACGGGCACCAAAAGAAAAGAAAGCCACAACTACATCATTGGCAGCCAAAAAGCCTAAAGCAAAAAAAGCGACTCCATCATCATCAACTGCTGCTAAAAAAGTTACTGCAAAATCATCAGCGGCATCAAAAAAAGCACCAGTTAAAGCAAAACCAGCAAAAAGTACAAAATCCGCTGCCAAAAGTAGCCCTGCTCGTAAACCGAAAGCACCAAAAGCTAAGAAAGCTTCTGTTGCCAAATCATCTCCTACAAAAATTAAAAAAGCAGCACCAAAAAAGAAATGATCTGTTACTTTAATAATATATTGAAATATTTCATTATTTTTGCTAAAAAATGAAAATAACATAGGCCTTAATACAGGCCACAAATTAATATTTGATAAGAGTAAATTATTTTTTGTATAAATATTTTATAAAATAATAGTTTAGAAACATTTGCCACAGTCAGTACCACGGATGGGTGGCCACTTGAGAATACTGTGTGCGGTTGCATTTTTATTTAAAATATATGGTATAATAAATAGTATATATTTAAATTGATTACTTCATTGAAAATTTTAATAATATACTTTAATATTAATGATATTTATGAAAAATATATATTTGTAAAAATTTTCATTTATTACTGGCAACAGCCATACCACGTTGAAAACACCGGTTCTCGTCCGATCACCGAAGTTAAGCAACATTGGGCACAGTCAGTACTTGATGGGTGACCGCTTGGGAACACTGTGTGCGGTTGCCTTTTTATATTAAAAATATAAATTATTTTTCTTCTTTTCTTTTTTTTTTACACACCATATATAAATATATGTTATTTAGAAATGTAAACCTTTTATATTATTCATCAACAAATAAATATTATTTTTTGTATAAAATTTTATTGCATTTATAACTCATATCATGGTTACTTTAAAGCGAGAAGTTTTTTTAATATTTCAAATGAATATAAAATAATATAAATTTCATAAAATTTATATTATTTTATAAATAGCATCGCTTATAATTATAACAAAATTTTAATAATGTTTAATTTTATTTCAATAATTTATATTTATATATATATATATATATATATATATATATATATATATATATATATTTTTTAATAAAAATAATATACTCTTATTTAATAATATATGTTGGTCCTATATATAGGACCGAAAATATTTCTTATTTGTTTTTTTTTTTTTAAATTGTCATTTAAAACGCTTATGCACGTTCTCCACGAATACGTCTTGCCAATTGTATATCCTTAGGCATAATTGTAACACGCTTTGCATGAATTGCGCATAAATTGGTATCTTCAAATAAACCTACTAAATAGGCTTCACTAGCTTCTTGTAATGCCATAACAGCTGAACTTTGAAAACGTAAATCGGTTTTAAAATCTTGTGCAATTTCACGTACTAAACGTTGGAATGGTAATTTACGAATTAACAATTCAGTACTTTTTTGATAACGACGAATTTCTCGTAAAGCTACTGTACCAGGACGATATCTGTGTGGTTTTTTTACTCCACCAGTTGCTGGTGCACTTTTACGTGCAGCTTTCGTTGCTAATTGTTTTCTTGGTGCTTTACCACCAGTTGATTTACGTGCAGTTTGCTTGGTTCTAGCCATTTTCAAATAATAATGTTTTTACAAAAAAACACACAATTTTAAAAATTATATTCGACAATTTGATACTACAAAGTCAAATGTTTAAATGCGAAATAAATGTGTTGTATTTATATTTATATGAAATTTCAAAATTTTTGTTGTCATATCCTATTGGATAGCTATCAGAGTATGGACTAATCAAATTGTATAGGCGTGGCTTAAAAAATCTTTAATGCTTTATATAAAAAGGCACAATTGTACCGGCGCTCACATACATTACAATACTTGTGAGGTTAACACACGTGTTATCCGTTCGTTAAAATATTGTAAATAATTTTTATTAAAATGACTGGCAGAGGAAAAGGTGGAAAGGGTCTTGGAAAAGGGGGTGCAAAACGTCATAGAAAAGTTTTGCGTGATAATATCCAAGGTATTACAAAACCTGCAATTCGTCGTTTAGCACGACGAGGTGGAGTAAAACGTATCTCTGGTTTAATTTATGAAGAAACACGTGGTGTACTTAAAGTATTCCTTGAAAATGTTATTCGGGATGCTGTTACATATACTGAACACGCAAAACGTAAAACAGTTACAGCTATGGATGTTGTATATGCATTAAAACGACAAGGTCGTACTTTGTATGGTTTTGGAGGTTAAGAAAATATAATAATTTACTTAAAATATTTAGTAAATTTATTAAAGAATATTTAATACATCCGATAAATTTAAACAGGCTTTCCTTTTTGGGAAGCCACTAATTTTATTTATATAAGAGTAAATAAATTTGTTAATAAATATAACATATTATATAATTTGTTTACAACAAATTATTTTGTTTATAACATACATTACCAAATATTTTTATTTTTTTTTTTTATTGTAATATATCTGCAATAATAAATTATAATTTGTATATTATCTATTTTATTTTACAATAACTTATTGAATTTTTGAAAAAATTTTATTATAAATTAATATACTATTATATTTTTTATATATACAAGTTAAGAGTAACAAGTATCGATAGGAGATTATCGAATTTATAACTAATAAAACATTTCGCCTTAATCAAGAAAATAAAGATTTTGCTATACCATTTTTTATACTTTCAATAAATAATTTATTATTAAATTTTTATTATTTCATTTATTTTTTAAAATTATTAAAAATATTTTTCTAATAATTATAAGCGTACATAAACAAGTAGTAAATGTAAAATGAAAATAATAAAGGTAATGTAATGCATTTGCATTACACTGATTTACGATATATATTCCGCGATATCCTTTATTATATTTAAAATTAATAATATTGATATACTAATAATAGATATATTCAAGCTATTAATATATAAAATTTTATATTAAATATGATATTAATAATTGTTTATTTAATTTTTTTGTATATATAAAAATAATTTACTCTTATTTAAAAAATTGATGGCTCTCTTAAAAAGAGAGCCGTTTTTATATGTTGATGTATTTTTATGTTATCAATTAAATAATATTTTCGATTTATTTATTTTGAACTTGTATATTTTGTAACAGCTTTAGTACCTTCACTAACAGCGTGCTTTGCCAATTCACCAGGTAATAATAATCGAACTGCGGTTTGAATTTCCCGACTTGTGATTGTTGAACGTTTATTATAATGTGCTAAACGTGATGCTTCAGCAGCAATACGTTCAAAAATATCATTAACAAAACTGTTCATGATACTCATAGCTTTACTAGAGATACCAGTATCAGGATGCACTTGTTTTAATACTTTGTAAATGTAAATTGCATATGATTCCTTGCGCTTCCTCTTCTTTTTCTTATCACTCTTTGATATATTTTTTTGAGCTTTGCCAGCTTTTTTTGCTGCTTTTCCACTTGTTTTTGGTGGCATTGTTACAAACAATTAATATACACAGATAGTTACAGAACACCAGTCAGTATATGTATGAGCGTGTCGTGTATACAACTAGCGTATTATATACGCGAAGATGGATATAACAATAAAAATGAATACTACTCTCTGATTGGCTGAAATAATACTATAAGGTGATTGGTTTATTTTTAAAGTTTTATATTTTATAAATATTATAAATTAAAATACCCAAATAACATTTTAAACATTTATGTTACAATCCCCGTAACGTACACATCTGTGTGATTATATTTACAAAAAAAAATATTAATTAAATAAATTTATTCGCTATGTCTGGACGAGGTAAAGGTGGTAAAGTAAAGGGAAAGGCAAAGTCAAGATCAAGCCGAGCAGGATTACAATTTCCTGTTGGAAGAATTCACAGATTATTACGAAAAGGAAATTATGCTGAACGAGTAGGTGCTGGTGCCCCAGTATATTTGGCTGCTGTTATGGAATATTTGGCTGCAGAAGTTCTCGAGTTAGCTGGTAATGCTGCCCGTGATAACAAAAAAACACGTATCATTCCACGTCATTTACAATTGGCAATTCGTAATGATGAAGAATTAAATAAATTATTATCTGGTGTAACAATTGCTCAAGGTGGTGTATTACCAAACATTCAAGCAGTGTTATTACCAAAGAAAACTGAAAAGAAAGCATAAATTAAAAACATTGCATTAATTTTTATAATAATAATACATCGATCATAGGCCTTTTAATAAAAGGCCACAAATTTATTTAAAATAAGAGTAAAAATTATTTTTATAAATAATATATTATAATATTTTTTTAAAGAATCAATTTAAATAATTATAAATTAATGATTCTTTTTTTTTTTTTCTTTTTTATATGTTATTATGGAAATAATTCATCATATTATGATGACATTTAGGTAACATATTATAAGAATATTCATAAAATATTATCAAAATAATATTGTATTATGATGATATTTAGACAAAATATTATAAGATATACACAAAATATTATCAAAATAATATCATTAGATAACAAAACTGTTCATGATACTCATACCTTTACTAGAGATAAAAGTATCAGGATGCACTTGTATTAATACATATTATCACAACATCACAAAATATTTTTTAAAAGGAAAAATTTTTTAAAAATTATTATAAAATTTGATTGAATTAAATTTCAATTTATTTTTTTAATAATTAAAGAAAAAAAAAGCATATAAACTTTCTATTGAAAATGTTATTTTCAACTAGATGGCCAAGTGAACTTTGTTACACAAACAATATATGACGTATTCGTTATTTAAATAATCAGTATCCTTTGATATTATATCAATACGTTACTCTCTTCTTTTGATACATATTAATAAAATTTCAATTTATAAGATTTTATGTCAATTATATAAATAATATTATAAATTTTCTAAATACATAAGTTAAGTAACAAAAAATTTGAATAACAAGATAAATTTATATATTATGTTTTAATACTCGATACTATAATATATCGCATCCGTTACCAATTATTCGGTATCCTTTGATTTATACACAGAATGAACCAAAAATATGTATCAAATTTATTTTATTTATTTATATATTTAATATTATTATTATTATTTTATATTACAAAGTTTCTTAACGAAGCTTACAATGATTTCTCATATCGTACTTAACAAAATTATTTAGATCATATAAAATTTAAATTGTTAAAAAATTTTTATATTTATTATTATTATTTATTTTTATTAAAATTACATAACATAAAATTAATAATATTTTAATAATTATATAAATTAATTCTTATTTAAAATAATCTTATATTAATCTCAACAAATACTCTAATAATATATTTTGTCATAAATTTTTTTATATTTAAAATAAATATTATAATATATAAATACTTATATCAGTATAAAATTTCTTTATATAATTATGAAAAAATTAATTTAATAGTTAATTATTGATATTAATGCATAAATAAAAGTATTTTCTAATGAAATATATTTTGTCAATGTTCGATTAACACATTTCATAATAATACGTTTTCATTATTGACAAAAAAAGTTTTTCTAAAAATGAAATCTTATACTATAATATATATATTTATATATTAAATTTTTTAATTATTTATATACTAATAATTTATAATAAATCGATATTAAATAAAAAATAAAAATATATACTTTTTAAGTTTACCTTAAAATATTATTGTTTTGTATGATTGAAATAATTAATATTAAACTATGTTTATTAATAATTGTTAATAAAAAAATTAAATATATTTTAATTTATAAAATAAATATTATTATTAAATTTATAATTTATTATTTTATATATTATAGAAATTGAAAAAATAAATCATGTTTACTACGACAGTAAATTAGAAATACTATTTAATTTTTATGTGTTTTCTACATGGTACTTTGACTTACATAGGGACTTATATTATTGTGAATAATGATATAATTGAAAACCTTTATTTTTTATTTGATAGAATTATTATATTTTATCATTTAAATATTTATAATAAATACATTATTTTTATAAAGTAAAAAATATGGCCGAAGAAAATTCTACAGCTGTTGCAGCAACTGCGGTTACTGCTGCTTCTACAACACCAACAAAAAAGCAACAGCTTCTGGTGCTAAACGTACAAAACAACATTCAAAACCAACACATCCACGTACATCAGAAATGGTTGTTAACGCAATTAAAAATTTAAAAGAACGTGGTGGTTCATCATTACAAGCAATTAAAAAATATTTAGCTGCAAATTATAAAGTGGATTCTGATAAAATTTCACCATTTATTAAAAAATATTTAAAAGCTGCTGTAACTGAGGGAGCCTTGGTACAAACTAAAGGTAAAGGTGCATCTGGTTCATTCAAATTGGCTGCTTCCGCTTCATCTAATTCTTCAGCTAAATCAAAAGTATCCAAAAAAGAAAGTGGAGCAAAAGGTTCAGCAAAGAGTGCTAAAAGTAAACGGGCACCAAAAGAAAAGAAAGCCACAACTACATCATTGGCAGCCAAAAAGCCTAAAGCAAAAAAAGCGACTCCATCATCATCAACTGCTGCTAAAAAAGTTACTGCAAAATCATCAGCGGCATCAAAAAAAGCACCAGTTAAAGCAAAACCAGCAAAAAGTACAAAATCCGCTGCCAAAAGTAGCCCTGCTCGTAAACCGAAAGCACCAAAAGCTAAGAAAGCTTCTGTTGCCAAATCATCTCCTACAAAAATTAAAAAAGCAGCACCAAAAAAGAAATGATCTGTTACTTTAATAATATATTGAAATATTTCATTATTTTTGCTAAAAAATGAAAATAACATAGGCCTTAATACAGGCCACAAATTAATATTTGATAAGAGTAAATTATTTTTTGTATAAATATTTTATAAAATAATAGTTTAGAAACATTTGCCACAGTCAGTACCACGGATGGGTGGCCACTTGAGAATACTGTGTGCGGTTGCATTTTTATTTAAAATATATGGTATAATAAATAAGTATATATTTAAATTGATTACTTCATTGAAAATTTTAATAATATACTTTAATATTAATGATATTTATGAAAAATATATATTTGTAAAAATTTTCATTTATTACTGGCAACAGCCATACCACGTTGAAAACACCGGTTCTCGTCCGATCACCGAAGTTAAGCAACATTGGGCACAGTCAGTACTTGGATGGGTGACCGCTTGGGAACACTGTGTGCGGTTGCCTTTTTATATTAAAAATATAAATTATTTTTCTTCTTTTCTTTTTTTTACACACCATATATAAATATATGTTATTTAGAAATGTAAACCTTTTATATTATTCATCAACAAATAAATATTATTTTTTGTATAAAATTTTATTGCATTTATAACTCATATCATGGTTACTTTAAAGCGAGAAGTTTTTTTAATATTTCAAATGAATATAAAATAATATAAATTTTATGAAATTTATTTATTTTTAGAAATAGCAATCGCTTATAATTATAACAAAATTTTAATAATGTTTAATTTTATTTCAATAATTTATATTTATATATATATATATATATATATATATATATATATATATATATATTTTTTAATAAAAATAATATACTCTTATTTAATAATATATGTTGGTCCTATATATAGGACCGAAAATATTTCTTATTTGTTTTTTTTTTTTTAAATTGTCATTTAAAACGCTTATGCACGTTCTCCACGAATACGTCTTGCCAATTGTATATCCTTAGGCATAATTGTAACACGCTTTGCATGAATTGCGCATAAATTGGTATCTTCAAATAAACCTACTAAATAGGCTTCACTAGCTTCTTGTAATGCCATAACAGCTGAACTTTGAAAACGTAAATCGGTTTTAAAATCTTGTGCAATTTCACGTACTAAACGTTGGAATGGTAATTTACGAATTAACAATTCAGTACTTTTTTGATAACGACGAATTTCTCGTAAAGCTACTGTACCAGGACGATATCTGTGTGGTTTTTTTACTCCACCAGTTGCTGGTGCACTTTTACGTGCAGCTTTCGTTGCTAATTGTTTTCTTGGTGCTTTACCACCAGTTGATTTACGTGCAGTTTGCTTGGTTCTAGCCATTTTCAAATAATAATGTTTTTACAAAAAAACACACAATTTTAAAAATTATATTCGACAATTTGATACTACAAAGTCAAATGTTTAAATGCGAAATAAATGTGTTGTATTTATATTTATATGAAATTTCAAAATTTTTGTTGTCATATCCTATTGGATAGCTATCAGAGTATGGACTAATCAAATTGTATAGGCGTGGCTTAAAAAATCTTTAATGCTTTATATAAAAAGGCACAATTGTACCGGCGCTCACATACATTACAATACTTGTGAGGTTAACACACGTGTTATCCGTTCGTTAAAATATTGTAAATAATTTTTTATTAAAATGACTGGCAGAGGAAAAGGTGGAAAGGGTCTTGGAAAAGGGGGTGCAAAACGTCATAGAAAAGTTTTGCGTGATAATATCCAAGGTATTACAAAACCTGCAATTCGTCGTTTAGCACGACGAGGTGGAGTAAAACGTATCTCTGGTTTAATTTATGAAGAAACACGTGGTGTACTTAAAGTATTCCTTGAAAATGTTATTCGGGATGCTGTTACATATACTGAACACGCAAAACGTAAAACAGTTACAGCTATGGATGTTGTATATGCATTAAAACGACAAGGTCGTACTTTGTATGGTTTTGGAGGTTAAGAAAATATAATAATTTACTTAAAATATTTAGTAAATTTATTAAAGAATATTTAATACATCCGATAAATTTAAACAGGCTTTCCTTTTTGGGAAGCCACTAATTTTATTTATATAAGAGTAAATAAATTTGTTAATAAATATAACATATTATATAATTTGTTTACAACAAATTATTTTGTTTATAACATACATTACCAAATATTTTTATTTTTTTTTTTTATTGTAATATATCTGCAATAATAAATTATAATTTGTATATTATCTATTTTATTTTACAATAACTTATTGAATTTTTGAAAAAATTTTATTATAAATTAATATACTATTATATTTTTTATATATACAAGTTAAGAGTAACAAGTATCGATAGGAGATTATCGAATTTATAACTAATAAAACATTTCGCCTTAATCAAAGAAAATAAAGATTTTGCTATACCATTTTTTATACTTTCAATAAATAATTTATTATTAAATTTTTATTATTCATTTATTTTTTAAAATTATTAAAAATATTTTTCTAATAATTATAAGCGTACATAAACAAGTAGTAAATGTAAAATGAAAATAATAAAGGTAATGTAATGCATTTGCATTACACTGATTTACGATATATATTCCGCGATATCCTTTATTATATTTAAAATTAATAATATTGATATACTAATAATAGATATATTCAAGCTATTAATATATAAAATTTTATATTAAATATGATATTAATAATTGTTTATTTAATTTTTTTGTATATATAAAAATAATTTACTCTTATTTAAAAAATTTGATGGCTCTCTTAAAAGAGAGCCGTTTTTATATGTTGATGTATTTTTATGTTATCAATTAAATAATATTTTCGATTTATTTATTTTGAACTTGTATATTTTGTAACAGCTTTAGTACCTTCACTAACAGCGTGCTTTGCCAATTCACCAGGTAATAATAATCGAACTGCGGTTTGAATTTCCCGACTTGTGATTGTTGAACGTTTATTATAATGTGCTAAACGTGATGCTTCAGCAGCAATACGTTCAAAAATATCATTAACAAAACTGTTCATGATACTCATAGCTTTACTAGAGATACCAGTATCAGGATGCACTTGTTTTAATACTTTGTAAATGTAAATTGCATATGATTCCTTGCGCTTCCTCTTCTTTTTCTTATCACTCTTTGATATATTTTTTTGAGCTTTGCCAGCTTTTTTTGCTGCTTTTCCACTTGTTTTTGGTGGCATTGTTACAAACAATTAATATACACAGATAGTTACAGAACACCAGTCAGTATATGTATGAGCGTGTCGTGTATACAACTAGCGTATTATATACGCGAAGATGGATATAACAATAAAAATGAATACTACTCTCTGATTGGCTGAAAATAATACTATAAGGTGATTGGTTTATTTTTAAAGTTTTATATTTTATAAATATTATAAATTAAAATACCCAAATAACATTTTAAACATTTATGTTACAATCCCCGTAACGTACACATCTGTGTGATTATATTTACAAAAAAAAATATTAATTAAATAAATTTATTCGCTATGTCTGGACGAGGTAAAGGTGGTAAAGTAAAGGGAAAGGCAAAGTCAAGATCAAGCCGAGCAGGATTACAATTTCCTGTTGGAAGAATTCACAGATTATTACGAAAAGGAAATTATGCTGAACGAGTAGGTGCTGGTGCCCCAGTATATTTGGCTGCTGTTATGGAATATTTGGCTGCAGAAGTTCTCGAGTTAGCTGGTAATGCTGCCCGTGATAACAAAAAAACACGTATCATTCCACGTCATTTACAATTGGCAATTCGTAATGATGAAGAATTAAATAAATTATTATCTGGTGTAACAATTGCTCAAGGTGGTGTATTACCAAACATTCAAGCAGTGTTATTACCAAAGAAAACTGAAAAGAAAGCATAAATTAAAAACATTGCATTAATTTTTATAATAATAATACATCGATCATAGGCCTTTTAATAAAAGGCCACAAATTTATTTAAAATAAGAGTAAAAATTATTTTTATAAATAATATATTATAATATTTTTTTAAAGAATCAATTTAAATAATTATAAATTAATGATTCTTTTTTTTTTTTTTCTTTTTTATATGTTATTATGGAAATAATTCATCATATTATGATGACATTTAGGTAACATATTATAAGAATATTCATAAAATATTATCAAAATAATATTGTATTATGATGATATTTAGACAAAATATTATAAGAATATACACAAAATATTATCAAAATAATATCATTAGATAACAAAACTGTTCATGATACTCATACCTTTACTAGAGATAAAAGTATCAGGATGCACTTGTATTAATACATATTATCACAACATCACAAAATATTTTTTAAAAGGAAAAATTTTTTAAAAATTATTATAAAATTTGATTGAATTAAATTTCAATTTATTTTTTTAATAATTAAAGAAAAAAAAAAGCATATAAACTTTCTATTGAAAATGTTATTTTCAACTAGATGGCCAAGTGAACTTTGTTACACAAACAATATATGACGTATTCGTTATTTAAATAATCAGTATCCTTTGATATTATATCAATACGTTACTCTCTTCTTTTGATACATATTAATAAAATTTCAATTTATAAGATTTTATGTCAATTATATAAATAATATTATAAATTTTCTAAATACATAAGTTAAGTAACAAAAAATTTGAATAACAAGATAAATTTATATATTATGTTTTAATACTCGATACTATAATATATCGCATCCGTTACCAATTATTCGGTATCCTTTGATTTATACACAGAATGAACCAAAAATATGTATCAAATTTATTTTATTTATTTATATATTTAATATTATTATTATTATTTTATATTACAAAGTTTCTTAACGAAGCTTACAATGATTTCTCATATCGTACTTAACAAAATTATTTAGATCATATAAAATTTAAATTGTTAAAAAATTTTTATATTTATTATTATTATTTATTTTTATTAAAATTACATAACATAAAATTAATAATATTTTAATAATTATATAAATTAATTCTTATTTAAAATAATCTTATATTAATCTCAACAAATACTCTAATAATATATTTTGTCATAAATTTTTTTATATTTAAAATAAATATTATAATATATAAATACTTATATCAGTATAAAATTTCTTTATATAATTATGAAAAAATTAATTTAATAGTTAATTATTGATATTAATGCATAAATAAAAGTATTTTCTAATGAAATATATTTTGTCAATGTTCGATTAACACATTTCATAATAATACGTTTTCATTATTGACAAAAAAAGTTTTTCTAAAAATGAAATCTTATACTATAATATATATATTTATATATTAAATTTTTTAATTATTTATATACTAATAATTTATAATAAATCGATATTAAATAAAAAATAAAAATATATACTTTTTAAGTTTACCTTAAAAATATTATTGTTTTGTATGATTGAAATAATTAATATTAAACTATGTTTATTAATAATTGTTAATAAAAAAATTAAATATATTTTAATTTATAAAATAAATATTATTATTAAATTTATAATTTATTATTTTATATATTATAGAAATTGAAAAAATAAATCATGTTTACTACGACAGTAAATTAGAAATACTATTTAATTTTTATGTGTTTTCTACATGGTACTTTGACTTACATAGGGACTTATATTATTGTGAATAATGATATAATTGAAAACCTTTATTTTTTATTTGATAGAATTATTATATTTTATCATTTAAATATTTATAATAAATACATTATTTTTATAAAGTAAAAAATATGGCCGAAGAAAATTCTACAGCTGTTGCAGCAACTGCGGTTACTGCTGCTTCTACAACACCAACAAAAAAAGCAACAGCTTCTGGTGCTAAACGTACAAAACAACATTCAAAACCAACACATCCACGTACATCAGAAATGGTTGTTAACGCAATTAAAAATTTAAAAGAACGTGGTGGTTCATCATTACAAGCAATTAAAAAATATTTAGCTGCAAATTATAAAGTGGATTCTGATAAAATTTCACCATTTATTAAAAAATATTTAAAAGCTGCTGTAACTGAGGGAGCCTTGGTACAAACTAAAGGTAAAGGTGCATCTGGTTCATTCAAATTGGCTGCTTCCGCTTCATCTAATTCTTCAGCTAAATCAAAAGTATCCAAAAAAGAAAGTGGAGCAAAAGGTTCAGCAAAGAGTGCTAAAAGTAAACGGGCACCAAAAGAAAAGAAAGCCACAACTACATCATTGGCAGCCAAAAAGCCTAAAGCAAAAAAAGCGACTCCATCATCATCAACTGCTGCTAAAAAAGTTACTGCAAAATCATCAGCGGCATCAAAAAAAGCACCAGTTAAAGCAAAACCAGCAAAAAGTACAAAATCCGCTGCCAAAAGTAGCCCTGCTCGTAAACCGAAAGCACCAAAAGCTAAGAAAGCTTCTGTTGCCAAATCATCTCCTACAAAAATTAAAAAAGCAGCACCAAAAAAGAAATGATCTGTTACTTTAATAATATATTGAAATATTTCATTATTTTTGCTAAAAAATGAAAATAACATAGGCCTTAATACAGGCCACAAATTAATATTTGATAAGAGTAAATTATTTTTTGTATAAATATTTTATAAAATAATAGTTTAGAAACATTTGCCACAGTCAGTACCACGGATGGGTGGCCACTTGAGAATACTGTGTGCGGTTGCATTTTTATTTAAAATATATGGTATAATAAATAAGTATATATTTAAATTGATTACTTCATTGAAAATTTTAATAATATACTTTAATATTAATGATATTTATGAAAAATATATATTTGTAAAAATTTTCATTTATTACTGGCAACAGCCATACCACGTTGAAAACACCGGTTCTCGTCCGATCACCGAAGTTAAGCAACATTGGGCACAGTCAGTACTTGGATGGGTGACCGCTTGGGAACACTGTGTGCGGTTGCCTTTTTATATTAAAAATATAAATTATTTTTCTTCTTTTCTTTTTTTTTACACACCATATATAAATATATGTTATTTAGAAATGTAAACCTTTTATATTATTCATCAACAAATAAATATTATTTTTTGTATAAAATTTTATTGCATTTATAACTCATATCATGGTTACTTTAAAGCGAGAAGTTTTTTTAATATTTCAAATGAATATAAAATAATATAAATTTTATGAAATTTATTTATTTTTAGAAATAGCAATCGCTTATAATTATAACAAAATTTTAATAATGTTTAATTTTATTTCAATAATTTATATTTATATATATATATATATATATATATATATATATATATATATATATTTTTTAATAAAAATAATATACTCTTATTTAATAATATATGTTGGTCCTATATATAGGACCGAAAATATTTCTTATTTGTTTTTTTTTTTTTAAATTGTCATTTAAAACGCTTATGCACGTTCTCCACGAATACGTCTTGCCAATTGTATATCCTTAGGCATAATTGTAACACGCTTTGCATGAATTGCGCATAAATTGGTATCTTCAAATAAACCTACTAAATAGGCTTCACTAGCTTCTTGTAATGCCATAACAGCTGAACTTTGAAAACGTAAATCGGTTTTAAAATCTTGTGCAATTTCACGTACTAAACGTTGGAATGGTAATTTACGAATTAACAATTCAGTACTTTTTTGATAACGACGAATTTCTCGTAAAGCTACTGTACCAGGACGATATCTGTGTGGTTTTTTTACTCCACCAGTTGCTGGTGCACTTTTACGTGCAGCTTTCGTTGCTAATTGTTTTCTTGGTGCTTTACCACCAGTTGATTTACGTGCAGTTTGCTTGGTTCTAGCCATTTTCAAATAATAATGTTTTTACAAAAAAACACACAATTTTAAAAATTATATTCGACAATTTGATACTACAAAGTCAAATGTTTAAATGCGAAATAAATGTGTTGTATTTATATTTATATGAAATTTCAAAATTTTTGTTGTCATATCCTATTGGATAGCTATCAGAGTATGGACTAATCAAATTGTATAGGCGTGGCTTAAAAAATCTTTAATGCTTTATATAAAAAGGCACAATTGTACCGGCGCTCACATACATTACAATACTTGTGAGGTTAACACACGTGTTATCCGTTCGTTAAAATATTGTAAATAATTTTTTATTAAAATGACTGGCAGAGGAAAAGGTGGAAAGGGTCTTGGAAAAGGGGGTGCAAAACGTCATAGAAAAGTTTTGCGTGATAATATCCAAGGTATTACAAAACCTGCAATTCGTCGTTTAGCACGACGAGGTGGAGTAAAACGTATCTCTGGTTTAATTTATGAAGAAACACGTGGTGTACTTAAAGTATTCCTTGAAAATGTTATTCGGGATGCTGTTACATATACTGAACACGCAAAACGTAAAACAGTTACAGCTATGGATGTTGTATATGCATTAAAACGACAAGGTCGTACTTTGTATGGTTTTGGAGGTTAAGAAAATATAATAATTTACTTAAAATATTTAGTAAATTTATTAAAGAATATTTAATACATCCGATAAATTTAAACAGGCTTTCCTTTTTGGGAAGCCACTAATTTTATTTATATAAGAGTAAATAAATTTGTTAATAAATATAACATATTATATAATTTGTTTACAACAAATTATTTTGTTTATAACATACATTACCAAATATTTTTATTTTTTTTTTTTATTGTAATATATCTGCAATAATAAATTATAATTTGTATATTATCTATTTTATTTTACAATAACTTATTGAATTTTTGAAAAAATTTTATTATAAATTAATATACTATTATATTTTTTATATATACAAGTTAAGAGTAACAAGTATCGATAGGAGATTATCGAATTTATAACTAATAAAACATTTCGCCTTAATCAAAGAAAATAAAGATTTTGCTATACCATTTTTTATACTTTCAATAAATAATTTATTATTAAATTTTTATTATTTCATTTATTTTTTAAAATTATTAAAAATATTTTTCTAATAATTATAAGCGTACATAAACAAGTAGTAAATGTAAAATGAAAATAATAAAGGTAATGTAATGCATTTGCATTACACTGATTTACGATATATATTCCGCGATATCCTTTATTATATTTAAAATTAATAATATTGATATACTAATAATAGATATATTCAAGCTATTAATATATAAAATTTTATATTAAATATGATATTAATAATTGTTTATTTAATTTTTTTGTATATATAAAAATAATTTACTCTTATTTAAAAAATTTGATGGCTCTCTTAAAAAGAGAGCCGTTTTTATATGTTGATGTATTTTTATGTTA
This sequence comes from Chrysoperla carnea, assembly GCF_905475395.1. Lineage (NCBI taxonomy): Eukaryota > Metazoa > Arthropoda > Insecta > Neuroptera > Chrysopidae > Chrysoperla > Chrysoperla carnea. The sequence goes on from NW_025408080.1 coordinate 16,250, forward strand.
TCAATTAAATAATATTTTCGATTTATTTATTTTGAACTTGTATATTTTGTAACAGCTTTAGTACCTTCACTAACAGCGTGCTTTGCCAATTCACCAGGTAATAATAATCGAACTGCGGTTTGAATTTCCCGACTTGTGATTGTTGAACGTTTATTATAATGTGCTAAACGTGATGCTTCAGCAGCAATACGTTCAAAAATATCATTAACAAAACTGTTCATGATACTCATAGCTTTACTAGAGATACCAGTATCAGGATGCACTTGTTTTAATACTTTGTAAATGTAAATTGCATATGATTCCTTGCGCTTCCTCTTCTTTTTCTTATCACTCTTTGATATATTTTTTTGAGCTTTGCCAGCTTTTTTTGCTGCTTTTCCACTTGTTTTTGGTCGGCATTGTTACAAACAATTAATATACACAGATAGTTACAGAACACCAGTCAGTATATGTATGAGCGTGTCGTGTATACAACTAGCGTATTATATACGCGAAGATGGATATAACAATAAAAATGAATACTACTCTCTGATTGGCTGAAAATAATACTATAAGGTGATTGGTTTATTTTTAAAGTTTTATATTTTATAAATATTATAAATTAAAATACCCAAATAACATTTTAAACATTTATGTTACAATCCCCGTAACGTACACATCTGTGTGATTATATTTACAAAAAAAAATATTAATTAAATAAATTTATTCGCTATGTCTGGACGAGGTAAAGGTGGTAAAGTAAAGGGAAAGGCAAAGTCAAGATCAAGCCGAGCAGGATTACAATTTCCTGTTGGAAGAATTCACAGATTATTACGAAAAGGAAATTATGCTGAACGAGTAGGTGCTGGTGCCCCAGTATATTTGGCTGCTGTTATGGAATATTTGGCTGCAGAAGTTCTCGAGTTAGCTGGTAATGCTGCCCGTGATAACAAAAAAACACGTATCATTCCACGTCATTTACAATTGGCAATTCGTAATGATGAAGAATTAAATAAATTATTATCTGGTGTAACAATTGCTCAAGGTGGTGTATTACCAAACATTCAAGCAGTGTTATTACCAAAGAAAACTGAAAAGAAAGCATAAATTAAAAACATTGCATTAATTTTTATAATAATAATACATCGATCATAGGCCTTTTAATAAAAGGCCACAAATTTATTTAAAATAAGAGTAAAAATTATTTTTATAAATAATATATTATAATATTTTTTTAAAGAATCAATTTAAATAATTATAAATTAATGATTCTTTTTTTTTTTTTTCTTTTTTATATGTTATTATGGAAATAATTCATCATATTATGATGACATTTAGGTAACATATTATAAGAATATTCATAAAATATTATCAAAATAATATTGTATTATGATGATATTTAGACAAAATATTATAAGAATATACACAAAATATTATCAAAATAATATCATTAGATAACAAAACTGTTCATGATACTCATACCTTTACTAGAGATAAAAGTATCAGGATGCACTTGTATTAATACATATTATCACAACATCACAAAATATTTTTTAAAAGGAAAAATTTTTTAAAAATTATTATAAAATTTGATTGAATTAAATTTCAATTTATTTTTTTAATAATTAAAGAAAAAAAAAAGCATATAAACTTTCTATTGAAAATGTTATTTTCAACTAGATGGCCAAGTGAACTTTGTTACACAAACAATATATGACGTATTCGTTATTTAAATAATCAGTATCCTTTGATATTATATCAATACGTTACTCTCTTCTTTTGATACATATTAATAAAATTTCAATTTATAAGATTTTATGTCAATTATATAAATAATATTATAAATTTTCTAAATACATAAGTTAAGTAACAAAAAATTTGAATAACAAGATAAATTTATATATTATGTTTTAATACTCGATACTATAATATATCGCATCCGTTACCAATTATTCGGTATCCTTTGATTTATACACAGAATGAACCAAAAATATGTATCAAATTTATTTTATTTATTTATATATTTAATATTATTATTATTATTTTATATTACAAAGTTTCTTAACGAAGCTTACAATGATTTCTCATATCGTACTTAACAAAATTATTTAGATCATATAAAATTTAAATTGTTAAAAAATTTTTATATTTATTATTATTATTTATTTTTATTAAAATTACATAACATAAAATTAATAATATTTTAATAATTATATAAATTAATTCTTATTTAAAATAATCTTATATTAATCTCAACAAATACTCTAATAATATATTTTGTCATAAATTTTTTTATATTTAAAATAAATATTATAATATATAAATACTTATATCAGTATAAAATTTCTTTATATAATTATGAAAAAATTAATTTAATAGTTAATTATTGATATTAATGCATAAATAAAAGTATTTTCTAATGAAATATATTTTGTCAATGTTCGATTAACACATTTCATAATAATACGTTTTCATTATTGACAAAAAAAGTTTTTCTAAAAATGAAATCTTATACTATAATATATATATTTATATATTAAATTTTTTAATTATTTATATACTAATAATTTATAATAAATCGATATTAAATAAAAAATAAAAATATATACTTTTTAAGTTTACCTTAAAAATATTATTGTTTTGTATGATTGAAATAATTAATATTAAACTATGTTTATTAATAATTGTTAATAAAAAAATTAAATATATTTTAATTTATAAAATAAATATTATTATTAAATTTATAATTTATTATTTTATATATTATAGAAATTGAAAAAATAAATCATGTTTACTACGACAGTAAATTAGAAATACTATTTAATTTTTATGTGTTTTCTACATGGTACTTTGACTTACATAGGGACTTATATTATTGTGAATAATGATATAATTGAAAACCTTTATTTTTTATTTGATAGAATTATTATATTTTATCATTTAAATATTTATAATAAATACATTATTTTTATAAAGTAAAAAATATGGCCGAAGAAAATTCTACAGCTGTTGCAGCAACTGCGGTTACTGCTGCTTCTACAACACCAACAAAAAAAGCAACAGCTTCTGGTGCTAAACGTACAAAACAACATTCAAAACCAACACATCCACGTACATCAGAAATGGTTGTTAACGCAATTAAAAATTTAAAAGAACGTGGTGGTTCATCATTACAAGCAATTAAAAAATATTTAGCTGCAAATTATAAAGTGGATTCTGATAAAATTTCACCATTTATTAAAAAATATTTAAAAGCTGCTGTAACTGAGGGAGCCTTGGTACAAACTAAAGGTAAAGGTGCATCTGGTTCATTCAAATTGGCTGCTTCCGCTTCATCTAATTCTTCAGCTAAATCAAAAGTATCCAAAAAAGAAAGTGGAGCAAAAGGTTCAGCAAAGAGTGCTAAAAGTAAACGGGCACCAAAAGAAAAGAAAGCCACAACTACATCATTGGCAGCCAAAAAGCCTAAAGCAAAAAAAGCGACTCCATCATCATCAACTGCTGCTAAAAAAGTTACTGCAAAATCATCAGCGGCATCAAAAAAAGCACCAGTTAAAGCAAAACCAGCAAAAAGTACAAAATCCGCTGCCAAAAGTAGCCCTGCTCGTAAACCGAAAGCACCAAAAGCTAAGAAAGCTTCTGTTGCCAAATCATCTCCTACAAAAATTAAAAAAGCAGCACCAAAAAAGAAATGATCTGTTACTTTAATAATATATTGAAATATTTCATTATTTTTGCTAAAAAATGAAAATAACATAGGCCTTAATACAGGCCACAAATTAATATTTGATAAGAGTAAATTATTTTTTGTATAAATATTTTATAAAATAATAGTTTAGAAACATTTGCCACAGTCAGTACCACGGATGGGTGGCCACTTGAGAATACTGTGTGCGGTTGCATTTTTATTTAAAATATATGGTATAATAAATAAGTATATATTTAAATTGATTACTTCATTGAAAATTTTAATAATATACTTTAATATTAATGATATTTATGAAAAATATATATTTGTAAAAATTTTCATTTATTACTGGCAACAGCCATACCACGTTGAAAACACCGGTTCTCGTCCGATCACCGAAGTTAAGCAACATTGGGCACAGTCAGTACTTGGATGGGTGACCGCTTGGGAACACTGTGTGCGGTTGCCTTTTTATATTAAAAATATAAATTATTTTTCTTCTTTTCTTTTTTTTTACACACCATATATAAATATATGTTATTTAGAAATGTAAACCTTTTATATTATTCATCAACAAATAAATATTATTTTTTGTATAAAATTTTATTGCATTTATAACTCATATCATGGTTACTTTAAAGCGAGAAGTTTTTTTAATATTTCAAATGAATATAAAATAATATAAATTTTATGAAATTTATTTATTTTTAGAAATAGCAATCGCTTATAATTATAACAAAATTTTAATAATGTTTAATTTTATTTCAATAATTTATATTTATATATATATATATATATATATATATATATATATATATATATATATTTTTTAATAAAAATAATATACTCTTATTTAATAATATATGTTGGTCCTATATATAGGACCGAAAATATTTCTTATTTGTTTTTTTTTTTTTAAATTGTCATTTAAAACGCTTATGCACGTTCTCCACGAATACGTCTTGCCAATTGTATATCCTTAGGCATAATTGTAACACGCTTTGCATGAATTGCGCATAAATTGGTATCTTCAAATAAACCTACTAAATAGGCTTCACTAGCTTCTTGTAATGCCATAACAGCTGAACTTTGAAAACGTAAATCGGTTTTAAAATCTTGTGCAATTTCACGTACTAAACGTTGGAATGGTAATTTACGAATTAACAATTCAGTACTTTTTTGATAACGACGAATTTCTCGTAAAGCTACTGTACCAGGACGATATCTGTGTGGTTTTTTTACTCCACCAGTTGCTGGTGCACTTTTACGTGCAGCTTTCGTTGCTAATTGTTTTCTTGGTGCTTTACCACCAGTTGATTTACGTGCAGTTTGCTTGGTTCTAGCCATTTTCAAATAATAATGTTTTTACAAAAAAACACACAATTTTAAAAATTATATTCGACAATTTGATACTACAAAGTCAAATGTTTAAATGCGAAATAAATGTGTTGTATTTATATTTATATGAAATTTCAAAATTTTTGTTGTCATATCCTATTGGATAGCTATCAGAGTATGGACTAATCAAATTGTATAGGCGTGGCTTAAAAAATCTTTAATGCTTTATATAAAAAGGCACAATTGTACCGGCGCTCACATACATTACAATACTTGTGAGGTTAACACACGTGTTATCCGTTCGTTAAAATATTGTAAATAATTTTTTATTAAAATGACTGGCAGAGGAAAAGGTGGAAAGGGTCTTGGAAAAGGGGGTGCAAAACGTCATAGAAAAGTTTTGCGTGATAATATCCAAGGTATTACAAAACCTGCAATTCGTCGTTTAGCACGACGAGGTGGAGTAAAACGTATCTCTGGTTTAATTTATGAAGAAACACGTGGTGTACTTAAAGTATTCCTTGAAAATGTTATTCGGGATGCTGTTACATATACTGAACACGCAAAACGTAAAACAGTTACAGCTATGGATGTTGTATATGCATTAAAACGACAAGGTCGTACTTTGTATGGTTTTGGAGGTTAAGAAAATATAATAATTTACTTAAAATATTTAGTAAATTTATTAAAGAATATTTAATACATCCGATAAATTTAAACAGGCTTTCCTTTTTGGGAAGCCACTAATTTTATTTATATAAGAGTAAATAAATTTGTTAATAAATATAACATATTATATAATTTGTTTACAACAAATTATTTTGTTTATAACATACATTACCAAATATTTTTATTTTTTTTTTTTATTGTAATATATCTGCAATAATAAATTATAATTTGTATATTATCTATTTTATTTTACAATAACTTATTGAATTTTTGAAAAAATTTTATTATAAATTAATATACTATTATATTTTTTATATATACAAGTTAAGAGTAACAAGTATCGATAGGAGATTATCGAATTTATAACTAATAAAACATTTCGCCTTAATCAAAGAAAATAAAGATTTTGCTATACCATTTTTTATACTTTCAATAAATAATTTATTATTAAATTTTTATTATTTCATTTATTTTTTAAAATTATTAAAAATATTTTTCTAATAATTATAAGCGTACATAAACAAGTAGTAAATGTAAAATGAAAATAATAAAGGTAATGTAATGCATTTGCATTACACTGATTTACGATATATATTCCGCGATATCCTTTATTATATTTAAAATTAATAATATTGATATACTAATAATAGATATATTCAAGCTATTAATATATAAAATTTTATATTAAATATGATATTAATAATTGTTTATTTAATTTTTTTGTATATATAAAAATAATTTACTCTTATTTAAAAAATTTGATGGCTCTCTTAAAAAGAGAGCCGTTTTTATATGTTGATGTATTTTTATGTTATCAATTAAATAATATTTTCGATTTATTTATTTTGAACTTGTATATTTTGTAACAGCTTTAGTACCTTCACTAACAGCGTGCTTTGCCAATTCACCAGGTAATAATAATCGAACTGCGGTTTGAATTTCCCGACTTGTGATTGTTGAACGTTTATTATAATGTGCTAAACGTGATGCTTCAGCAGCAATACGTTCAAAAATATCATTAACAAAACTGTTCATGATACTCATAGCTTTACTAGAGATACCAGTATCAGGATGCACTTGTTTTAATACTTTGTAAATGTAAATTGCATATGATTCCTTGCGCTTCCTCTTCTTTTTCTTATCACTCTTTGATATATTTTTTTGAGCTTTGCCAGCTTTTTTTGCTGCTTTTCCACTTGTTTTTGGTGGCATTGTTACAAACAATTAATATACACAGATAGTTACAGAACACCAGTCAGTATATGTATGAGCGTGTCGTGTATACAACTAGCGTATTATATACGCGAAGATGGATATAACAATAAAAATGAATACTACTCTCTGATTGGCTGAAAATAATACTATAAGGTGATTGGTTTATTTTTAAAGTTTTATATTTTATAAATATTATAAATTAAAATACCCAAATAACATTTTAAACATTTATGTTACAATCCCCGTAACGTACACATCTGTGTGATTATATTTACAAAAAAAAATATTAATTAAATAAATTTATTCGCTATGTCTGGACGAGGTAAAGGTGGTAAAGTAAAGGGAAAGGCAAAGTCAAGATCAAGCCGAGCAGGATTACAATTTCCTGTTGGAAGAATTCACAGATTATTACGAAAAGGAAATTATGCTGAACGAGTAGGTGCTGGTGCCCCAGTATATTTGGCTGCTGTTATGGAATATTTGGCTGCAGAAGTTCTCGAGTTAGCTGGTAATGCTGCCCGTGATAACAAAAAAACACGTATCATTCCACGTCATTTACAATTGGCAATTCGTAATGATGAAGAATTAAATAAATTATTATCTGGTGTAACAATTGCTCAAGGTGGTGTATTACCAAACATTCAAGCAGTGTTATTACCAAAGAAAACTGAAAAGAAAGCATAAATTAAAAACATTGCATTAATTTTTATAATAATAATACATCGATCATAGGCCTTTTAATAAAAGGCCACAAATTTATTTAAAATAAGAGTAAAAATTATTTTTATAAATAATATATTATAATATTTTTTTAAAGAATCAATTTAAATAATTATAAATTAATGATTCTTTTTTTTTTTTTTCTTTTTTATATGTTATTATGGAAATAATTCATCATATTATGATGACATTTAGGTAACATATTATAAGAATATTCATAAAATATTATCAAAATAATATTGTATTATGATGATATTTAGACAAAATATTATAAGAATATACACAAAATATTATCAAAATAATATCATTAGATAACAAAACTGTTCATGATACTCATACCTTTACTAGAGATAAAAGTATCAGGATGCACTTGTATTAATACATATTATCACAACATCACAAAATATTTTTTAAAAGGAAAAATTTTTTAAAAATTATTATAAAATTTGATTGAATTAAATTTCAATTTATTTTTTTAATAATTAAAGAAAAAAAAAAGCATATAAACTTTCTATTGAAAATGTTATTTTCAACTAGATGGCCAAGTGAACTTTGTTACACAAACAATATATGACGTATTCGTTATTTAAATAATCAGTATCCTTTGATATTATATCAATACGTTACTCTCTTCTTTTGATACATATTAATAAAATTTCAATTTATAAGATTTTATGTCAATTATATAAATAATATTATAAATTTTCTAAATACATAAGTTAAGTAACAAAAAATTTGAATAACAAGATAAATTTATATATTATGTTTTAATACTCGATACTATAATATATCGCATCCGTTACCAATTATTCGGTATCCTTTGATTTATACACAGAATGAACCAAAAATATGTATCAAATTTATTTTATTTATTTATATATTTAATATTATTATTATTATTTTATATTACAAAGTTTCTTAACGAAGCTTACAATGATTTCTCATATCGTACTTAACAAAATTATTTAGATCATATAAAATTTAAATTGTTAAAAAATTTTTATATTTATTATTATTATTTATTTTTATTAAAATTACATAACATAAAATTAATAATATTTTAATAATTATATAAATTAATTCTTATTTAAAATAATCTTATATTAATCTCAACAAATACTCTAATAATATATTTTGTCATAAATTTTTTTATATTTAAAATAAATATTATAATATATAAATACTTATATCAGTATAAAATTTCTTTATATAATTATGAAAAAATTAATTTAATAGTTAATTATTGATATTAATGCATAAATAAAAGTATTTTCTAATGAAATATATTTTGTCAATGTTCGATTAACACATTTCATAATAATACGTTTTCATTATTGACAAAAAAAGTTTTTCTAAAAATGAAATCTTATACTATAATATATATATTTATATATTAAATTTTTTAATTATTTATATACTAATAATTTATAATAAATCGATATTAAATAAAAAATAAAAATATATACTTTTTAAGTTTACCTTAAAAATATTATTGTTTTGTATGATTGAAATAATTAATATTAAACTATGTTTATTAATAATTGTTAATAAAAAAATTAAATATATTTTAATTTATAAAATAAATATTATTATTAAATTTATAATTTATTATTTTATATATTATAGAAATTGAAAAAATAAATCATGTTTACTACGACAGTAAATTAGAAATACTATTTAATTTTTATGTGTTTTCTACATGGTACTTTGACTTACATAGGGACTTATATTATTGTGAATAATGATATAATTGAAAACCTTTATTTTTTATTTGATAGAATTATTATATTTTATCATTTAAATATTTATAATAAATACATTATTTTTATAAAGTAAAAAATATGGCCGAAGAAAATTCTACAGCTGTTGCAGCAACTGCGGTTACTGCTGCTTCTACAACACCAACAAAAAAAGCAACAGCTTCTGGTGCTAAACGTACAAAACAACATTCAAAACCAACACATCCACGTACATCAGAAATGGTTGTTAACGCAATTAAAAATTTAAAAGAACGTGGTGGTTCATCATTACAAGCAATTAAAAAATATTTAGCTGCAAATTATAAAGTGGATTCTGATAAAATTTCACCATTTATTAAAAAATATTTAAAAGCTGCTGTAACTGAGGGAGCCTTGGTACAAACTAAAGGTAAAGGTGCATCTGGTTCATTCAAATTGGCTGCTTCCGCTTCATCTAATTCTTCAGCTAAATCAAAAGTATCCAAAAAAGAAAGTGGAGCAAAAGGTTCAGCAAAGAGTGCTAAAAGTAAACGGGCACCAAAAGAAAAGAAAGCCACAACTACATCATTGGCAGCCAAAAAGCCTAAAGCAAAAAAAGCGACTCCATCATCATCAACTGCTGCTAAAAAAGTTACTGCAAAATCATCAGCGGCATCAAAAAAAGCACCAGTTAAAGCAAAACCAGCAAAAAGTACAAAATCCGCTGCCAAAAGTAGCCCTGCTCGTAAACCGAAAGCACCAAAAGCTAAGAAAGCTTCTGTTGCCAAATCATCTCCTACAAAAATTAAAAAAGCAGCACCAAAAAAGAAATGATCTGTTACTTTAATAATATATTGAAATATTTCATTTTTTAGCAAAAAAATGAAAATAACATAGGCCTTAATACAGGCCACAAATTAATATTTGATAAGAGTAAATTATTTTTTGTATAAATATTTTATAAAATAATAGTTTAGAAACATTTGCCACAGTCAGTACCACGGATGGGTGGCCACTTGAGAATACTGTGTGCGGTTGCATTTTTATTTAAAATATATGGTATAATAAATAAGTATATATTTAAATTGATTACTTCATTGAAAATTTTAATAATATACTTTAATATTAATGATATTTATGAAAAATATATATTTGTAAAAATTTTCATTTATTACTGGCAACAGCCATACCACGTTGAAAAACACCGGTTCTCGTCCGATCACCGAAGTTAAGCAACATTGGGCACAGTCAGTACTTGGATGGGTGACCGCTTGGGAACACTGTGTGCGGTTGCCTTTTTATATTAAAAATATAAATTATTTTTCTTCTTTTCTTTTTTTTTACACACCATATATAAATATATGTTATTTAGAAATGTAAACCTTTTATATTATTCATCAACAAATAAATATTATTTTTTGTATAAAATTTTATTGCATTTATAACTCATATCATGGTTACTTTAAAGCGAGAAGTTTTTTTAATATTTCAAATGAATATAAAAATAAATAAATTTCATAAAATTTATTTATTTTTAGAAATAGCAATCGCTTATAATTATAACAAAATTTTAATAATGTTTAATTTTATTTCAATAATTTATATTTATATATATATATATATATATATATATATATATATATATATATATATATTTTTTAATAAAAATAATATACTCTTATTTAATAATATATGTTGGTCCTATATATAGGACCGAAAATATTTCTTATTTGTTTTTTTTTTTTAAATTGTCATTTAAAACGCTTATGCACGTTCTCCACGAATACGTCTTGCCAATTGTATATCCTTAGGCATAATTGTAACACGCTTTGCATGAATTGCGCATAAATTGGTATCTTCAAATAAACCTACTAAATAGGCTTCACT
>NW_025408081.1:7500-10000 GCF_905475395.1 Chrysoperla carnea
TATAGTATTTAGGACCATTTAAAAGGATAAAAATTTTTTCGAAAATCTACATATGTATCACATGTATTATACCGGTACCCTGTCGCAATATAACATGTACGATTTGTATATAAAAAAAAAATATACATTTTTTTCTAAAAATTTGCATTAATTCCAAAAATTTTTTAATAATTTATTATAATTATTAATGTTTATTGAATAATTTATTATAATGCATAAATTTCATTTAATAAAATATGATAAAAGCAAAAAAAAATTTTTTTGGTCCCAAAATAAAAATTTTTAGCTGAAAAAAATTTTTTTTTTAAAATTTTTTTCTTTAAATTTTGATTATTCTGTAAAGTTTATGATGTTTAAAGCCATTTTAAACATTATCATATTTTGAGTTTGAAGCACCGGGTGTAATGTCTTTAATATATATGATGGATAGTGCGTGTAAGTTAATGAGATGAATGTATATCTATGTATAACAGTGTATTAGTGGTATTACGTTCAGCAGTCTCACACATATGATATAGTATGGTATAGTATAAGTTGTTTATTTTTCATACTGTCCGTGTATCATTCAACAAAGGTGGTGTAGAGTTGTATATGGCTTGGTATGACGTCGTTGCAATTCTATGGACACTATGATATTACGGAATAACAGATAGAGGAATAACACTTATCGTATATGTATCATTTATGTATGTTGACTGTGTAATGAATACTAAATATAATAAAATAATACACTTTTTAATAGAATAACATTTGTTTCATGTTTTAGTATGATATTGAATGGTATAGAATAGGTTGTTTATTTTTCATACTGTCCGTGTATCATTCAACAAAGGTGGTGTAGAGTTGTATATGGCTTGGTATGACGTCGTTGCAATTCTATGGACACTATGATATTACGGAATAACAGAAAGAGGAATAAAACTTATTGTATATGTATCATTTATAACGTACTTTTATGTTGACAAGAATGAATGTATATCTATATGAAATAGTGTATTTTGTGGTATTATGTTCAACAGTCTTACATATATGATATAGTATGATATAGTATAATTTGTTTATTTTTCATACTCTAAGTGTATCATTCAACAAAGGTGGTGTAGAGTTGTATATGGCTTGGTATGACGTCGTTGCAATTCTATGGACACCATGATATCACGAAAAAACAGAAAGAAAAATAACAATTATCGTATATGTATCATCTATATTATTATTGTATTTTGACTATGTAATGAATGCCAAATTTAAAAATATACACTTTCTTAATAGAATAACATTTATTTTAGTATAATATAAAATGATATTGAATATGTTGTTTAATTTTCATACTGTTCGTGTATCATTCAACAAAGGTGGTGTAGGTATGTATATGGCTTGGTATGACGCTTTTGCATGTCTATGGACACCATGATATTACGAAAAAACAGAAAGAAGAATAACACTTTTCAAATATGTATCATTTATATATTTTATTAACATGAACGCAAAATATACAAAATTATATATATATATACTCAAAATATTCTGGATGGTAATCAGTTTGGTTTATTTTGATATTTAATATTGTATTTTGGTTTTTTTGCTAGTAATGTTTCGAATATGTATATGCTGTTATTATTTTTTAGGTGTACATTGTATTAAATTGTTATCAATTATTTAATGTATGTATACAAAATAATAGCAAAAACATTTTCAATTATTATATAAAAATTTTTTTTTTTACACATGCATATTTATTAATATATGAAATTTTATCTCAGTTTTAATAAATATGTATTGAAATGAATAATAATACAATCTTATATATATTGATAATAGTCTGGATGGTAATCAGTTTGGATTATTTTGATATTAAATATTGTATTATTATTTTTGTAAAAAAATTAATGAGAATTTTGTAAAAAAACCTCTATATGTATATCTTTTTATATCAATATTTAAAAAAAAATTTTTTTTTATTAAATTATTGATTATAAATAGAATAACATATAAATTTTTTTGTCAAAGCAAGTTCATGGGTTATAAGTTTTAAACTTTACACTCCCATATGAGCACACAATATTTATATAAAAATTATTTTTATAAATAATATTACATTGACTCACCTCATACCAAGCGAGAATATTAAGTGTTATTATAACGTTTTTTATTTAAAATTAACTTTTTAAATAAAATTAAAAAATAAATGACGCTTTCAATCTAGCGACGAGTATGAGAAAATGTTTGAAATATTTTAAGACCCATTTGGTGATGGTCTGACAAAAATCATAATTTTTTTTTTTTTTTTTTATTCAATAATATTTATTATGAATAACATGTTATATATTTCTTTTTGTAAAAGCAAAAAAATTATATAAATGACATAATAAAATATATATTTGAAAAAAAAAAAAATTAATAATAATATATATATCTCATATGTTTTTTCTATTAATTTTAAAACAATAGAGATATAAAAAAAAAAAAATTTATATCAGTAATGGGTGAGACCATCTGATAT
>NW_025408081.1:12500-15000 GCF_905475395.1 Chrysoperla carnea
ATATATCTATACATATAATATAGAGAATATTATATAAATATTAATAATATATTTGTTACATATAAAATATTTTTATATTCAATATTATTATTATTATTAAACAATAATTATTAATAAAATCTATAAATAATTTCTCTTATAAAAAAGTGAAATTAAAAATAGAATATATTGAAATTATTTGTTTATATGTATATAATCTCTATTAAGAAAAATAAAATAAGATTATAATTGATATAATCTATATTTTTATTTTTCTATGTTATATAATAAAAATAAAGAAAACACAAGATAAAATTTTTTTAAAGAATAAAATTTATTTCAAATTTAAATTTCTTTATGTTTTGTCTTGATATTTCTTTTTTTTTATTAAAAGTTATTATGTTAAAAAACAAACCCATTTGTTTTGTACCATATTAATATTATATATATTTTTATGTAGAAAATAATTTATAAAAAAAAAATAAATACATTTCTATAAAATATACCAAATATTAATTATTATATCTAGCTAGCACTAACAAAAATATCAAAAATGTTATGTATATATTTATTAATACCATAATATCTTTAATTTATATATATATATATTTAAAATAAAATATATAATTTATATTCTAGAAAAATTTTTTTATTTTAAAAGAATTTATAAAGATATATAAATTAATAATTTTATTTTTTATATTAAAAATAAAGATTATTATTAATAATAATACTTACATTTAAAATTTAAAAAGATTACCCTGGACGGTGGATCACTTGGCTCGTGGGTCGATGAAGAACGCAGCTAATTGCGCGTCAACTTGTGAACTGCAGGACACATGAACATTGACATTTCGAACGCACATTGCGGTCCTTGGATACTGTTCCCGGACCACATCTGGCTGAGGGTCGTATACATTATATTAATATAATAAAAGATTATTTTACATAAAATTTTTTTTATGAAAAAGAAATTTATCAATAATTAAAAAAGAAAATTTATTTTTTCATATTTAATTAAATTGATAAATAAAATTTTTATAAAAGAAATGTAAAATTATTTATATATGAATGTTTTACGCCAAATATAAGAAAAAAATAAATATAAAATGTTTTTAATAGCATTTAAAATTTATATATTTTTTATTATTTGTCGACATTTTTAAATTAATATATCAATATTATTTTTTATCATTTATATATAATATTATAAAACTTTATGTTAATAATAATATTAATAATAAATGATATTAATAATATATTTTTAAAATATTAAATAAAGAAGAATAAACAAAAATATTATATATTAATATTTTGTTATGGAATATTTTATTTGTAATAAAATTTTCAATATACTCGAAAAAAATTAATATATATAATTATTTATTTTTTATTTTCTTCTCTTTAGATAAATATAAAAATAATATTATATAATAATATTAAAAAAATTTGAGTATGAATAATTAAGAAAATTGTTTACTTATAAAATATAACAAAAACATAATATATAAAAAAAATTTTTGTTTTAATACTTCTAAAAACTTTTACGACCTCAGAGTAGGTGAGATTACCCGCTGAATTTAAGCATATTATTAAGCGGAGGAAAAGAAACTAACTAGGATTCCCTTAGTAGCGGCGAGCGAACAGGGATAAGCCCAGCACTGAACCCCGTGGCTGATAAACAGACACTTGGGGAATGTAGTGTTTAGGAAGATTCAATATAAACCTATTGTTATATAATACATCCAAGTCCATCTTGAATGGGGCCATATACCCATAGAGGGTGCCAGGCCCGTAGTGATTATTATTGATGATAGGTGAATCTTTCCTTAGAGTCGGGTTGCTTGAGAGTGCAGCTCTAAGTGGGTGGTAAACTCCATCTAAGGCTAAATATTACCACGAGACCGATAGCGAACAAGTACCGTGAGGGAAAGTTGAAAAGAACTTTGAAGAGAGAGTTAAAGAGTACGTAAAACCGTTCAGGGGTAAACCTGAGAAACCCGAAAGGTCGAAAGATGAGATTCATTTACTTTTTATCGTTAATCAACCAATTTGTACTAGCATGTGACAAAAATTTTTATTAGGAATTTATTTTTAGTAAAAATATATGCACTGCTGTATATTGTTAATTGTATGATAACGAGGTATGCACTTCTCATCTTGTAGGACGTTGCGACCCATTAAATATTAATCTATAGGCATTGGTGCGTTGATTAATGTACAATATTATTTTTTGATAATATTTTGTGTATGTTAAACGCCTATGTTTCTTGATTAATTGTTTGATGGTATTAATTATAAATTGATATTGAGTCGCGTTATTAACGCGTTCAGATCCACCACGAGTATAAATAGGTTTTTTTATTAAAACATATTATATATACGGATTTTATGCCGTTATATGATACTATTTAACTGTCAGTAGGTGTATGATAATGAACTGGCTCATTTTTTTTTATTAAAAATTTATCTGTCAGCGACGATATAGCTTTGGGTACTTTCAGGACCCGTCTTGAAACAC
>NW_025408081.1:20000-22500 GCF_905475395.1 Chrysoperla carnea
AAATAAAATGAAATTTTTTCCCTAAAATTTTTTAATGAATCCCGAAAAATTCTATATATTTTACCTTTATATAGTATTTAGGACTATTTAAAAGGATAAAAATTTTTTCGAAAATCTACATATGTATCACATGTATTATACCGGTACCCTGTCGCAATATAACATGTACGATTTGTATATAAAATAAAATGAAATTTTTTCCCTAAAATTTTTTAATGAATCCCGAAAAATTCTATATATTTTACCTTTATATAGTATTTAGGACTATTTAAAAGGATAAAATTTTTTTCGAAAATCTACATATGTATCACATGTATTATACCGGTACCCTGTCGCAATATAACATGTACGATTTGTATATAAAATAAAATGAAATTTTTTCCCTAAAATTTTTTAATGAATCCCGAAAAATTCTATATATTTCACCTTTATATAGTATTTAGGACTATTTAAAAGGATAAAATTTTTTCGAAAATCTACATATGTATCACATGTATTATACCGGTACCCTGTCGCAATATAACATGTACGATTTGTATATAAAATAAAATGAAATTTTTTCCCTAAAATTTTTTAATGAATCCCGAAAAATTCTATATATTTTACCTTTATATAGTATTTAGGACCATTTAAAAGGATAAAAATTTTTTCGAAAATCTACATATGTATCACATGTATTATACCGGTACCCTGTCGCAATATAACATGTACGATTTGTATATAAAAAAAAAATATACATTTTTTTCTAAAAATTTGCATTAATTCCAAAAATTTTTTAATAATTTATTATAATTATTAATGTTTATTGAATAATTTATTATAATGCATAAATTTCATTTAATAAAATATGATAAAAGCAAAAAAAAATTTTTTTGGTCCCAAAATAAAAATTTTTAGCTGAAAAAAATTTTTTTTTTAAAATTTTTTTCTTTAAATTTTGATTATTCTGTAAAGTTTATGATGTTTAAAGCCATTTTAAACATTATCATATTTTGAGTTTGAAGCACCGGGTGTAATGTCTTTAATATATATGATGGATAGTGCGTGTAAGTTAATGAGATGAATGTATATCTATGTATAACAGTGTATTAGTGGTATTACGTTCAGCAGTCTCACACATATGATATAGTATGGTATAGTATAGGTTGTTTATTTTTCATACTGTCCGTGTATCATTCAACAAAGGTGGTGTAGAGTTGTATATGGCTTGGTATGACGTCGTTGCAATTCTATGGACACTATGATATTACGGATGCACAGATAGAGGAATAACACTTATCGTATATGTATCATTTATGTATGTTGACTGTGTAATGAATACTAAATATAATAAAATAATACACTTTTTAATAGAATAACATTTGTTTCATGTTTTAGTATGATATTAAATGGTATAGAATAGGTTGTTTATTTTTCATACTGTCCGTGTATCATTCAACAAAGGTGGTGTAGAGTTGTATATGGCTTGGTATGACGTCGTTGCAATTCTATGGACACTATGATATTACGGAATAACAGAAAGAGGAATAAAACTTATTGTATATGTATCATTTATAACGTACTTTTATGTTGACAAGAATGAATGTATATCTATATGAAATAGTGTATTTTGTGGTATTATGTTCAACAGTCTTACATATATGATATAGTATGATATAGTATAATTTGTTTATTTTTCATACTCTAAGTGTATCATTCAACAAAGGTGGTGTAGAGTTGTATATGGCTTGGTATGACGTCGTTGCAATTCTATGGACACCATGATATCACGAAAAAACAGAAAGAAAAATAACAATTATCGTATATGTATCATCTATATTATTATTGTATTTTGACTATGTAATGAATGCCAAATTTAAAAATATACACTTTCTTAATAGAATAACATTTATTTTAGTATAATATAAAATGATATTGAATATGTTGTTTAATTTTCATACTGTTCGTGTATCATTCAACAAAGGTGGTGTAGGTATGTATATGGCTTGGTATGACGCTTTTGCATGTCTATGGACACCATGATATTACGAAAAAACAGAAAGAAGAATAACACTTTTCAAATATGTATCATTTATATATTTTATTAACATGAACGCAAAATATACAAAATTATATATATATATACTCAAAATATTCTGGATGGTAATCAGTTTGGTTTATTTTGATATTTAATATTGTATTTTGGTTTTTTTGCTAGTAATGTTTCGAATATGTATATGCTGTTATTATTTTTTAGGTGTACATTGTATTAAATTGTTATCAATTATTTAATGTATGTATACAAAATAATAGCAAAAACATTTTCAATTATTATATAAAAATTTTTTTTTTTACACATGCATATTTATTAATATATGAAATTTTATCTCAGTTTTAATAAATATGTATTGAAATGAATAATAATACAATCTTATATATATTGATAATAGTCTGGATGGTAATCAGTTTGGATTATTTTGATATTAAATATTGTATTATTATTTTTGTAAAAAAATTAATG
>NW_025408082.1:0-27152 GCF_905475395.1 Chrysoperla carnea
AACACATCCACGTACATCAGAAATGGTTGTTAACGCAATTAAAAATTTAAAAGAACGTGGTGGTTCATCATTACAAGCAATTAAAAAATATTTAGCTGCAAATTATAAAGTGGATTCTGATAAAATTTCACCATTTATTAAAAAATATTTAAAAGCTGCTGTAACTGAGGGAGCCTTGGTACAAACTAAAGGTAAAGGTGCATCTGGTTCATTCAAATTGGCTGCTTCCGCTTCATCTAATTCTTCAGCTAAATCAAAAGTATCCAAAAAAGAAAGTGGAGCAAAAGGTTCAGCAAAGAGTGCTAAAAGTAAACGGGCACCAAAAGAAAAGAAAGCCACAACTACATCATTGGCAGCCAAAAAGCCTAAAGCAAAAAAAGCGACTCCATCATCATCAACTGATGCTAAAAAAGTTACTGCAAAATCATCAGCGGCATCAAAAAAAGCACCAGTTAAAGCAAAACCAGCAAAAAGTACAAAATCCGCTGCCAAAAGTAGCCCTGCTCGTAAACCGAAAGCACCAAAAGCTAAGAAAGCTTCTGTTGCCAAATCATCTCCTACAAAAATTAAAAAAGCAGCACCAAAAAAGAAATGATCTGTTACTTTAATAATATATTGAAATATTTCATTATTTTTGCTAAAAAATGAAAATAACATAGGCCTTAATACAGGCCACAAATTAATATTTGATAAGAGTAAATTATTTTTTGTATAAATATTTTATAAAATAATAGTTAAGAAACATTTGCCACAGTCAGTACCACGGATGGGTGGCCACTTGAGAATACTGTGTGCGGTTGCATTTTTATTTAAAATATATGGTATAATAAATAAGTATATATTTAAATTGATTACTTCATTGAAAATTTTAATAATATACTTTAATATTAATGATATTTATGAAAAATATATATTTGTAA
The DNA here is from genome assembly GCF_905475395.1 of Chrysoperla carnea. Taxonomy (NCBI): domain Eukaryota; kingdom Metazoa; phylum Arthropoda; class Insecta; order Neuroptera; family Chrysopidae; genus Chrysoperla; species Chrysoperla carnea. The sequence continues at coordinate 921 of NW_025408082.1, forward strand.
AAATTTTCATTTATTACTGGCAACAGCCATACCACGTTGAAAACACCGGTTCTCGTCCGATCACCGAAGTTAAGCAACATTGGGCACAGTCAGTACTTGGATGGGTGACCGCTTGGGAACACTGTGTGCGGTTGCCTTTTTATATTAAAAATATAAATTATTTTTCTTCTTTTCTTTTTTTTTACACACCATATATAAATATATGTTATTTAGAAATGTAAACCTTTTATATTATTCGTCAACAAATAAATATTATTTTTTGTATAAAATTTTATTGCATTTATAACTCATATCATGGTTACTTTAAAGCGAGAAGTTTTTTTAATATTTCAAATGAATATAAAATAATATAAATTTTATGAAATTTATTTATTTTTAGAAATAGCAATCGCTTATAATTATAACAAAATTTTAATAATGTTTAATTTTATTTCAATAATTTATATATATATATATATATATATATTTTTTAATAAAAATAATATACTCTTATTTAATAATATATGTTGGTCCTATATATAGGACCGAAAATATTTCTTATTTGTTTTTTTTTTTTTTAAATTGTCATTTAAAACGCTTATGCACGTTCTCCACGAATACGTCTTGCCAATTGTATATCCTTAGGCATAATTGTAACACGCTTTGCATGAATTGCGCATAAATTGGTATCTTCAAATAAACCTACTAAATAGGCTTCACTAGCTTCTTGTAATGCCATAACAGCTGAACTTTGGAAACGTAAATCGGTTTTAAAATCTTGTGCAATTTCACGTACTAAACGTTGGAATGGTAATTTACGAATTAACAATTCAGTACTTTTTTGATAACGACGAATTTCTCGTAAAGCTACTGTACCAGGACGATATCTGTGTGGTTTTTTTACTCCACCAGTTGCTGGTGCACTTTTACGTGCAGCTTTCGTTGCTAATTGTTTTCTTGGTGCTTTACCACCAGTTGATTTACGTGCAGTTTGCTTGGTTCTAGCCATTTTCAAATAATAATGTTTTTACAAAAAAACACACAATTTTAAAAATTATATTCGACAATTTGATACTACAAAGTCAAATGTTTAAATGCGAAATAAATGTGTTGTATTTATATTTATATGAAATTTCAAAATTTTTGTTGTCATATCCTATTGGATAGCTATCAGAGTATGGACTAATCAAATTGTATAGGCGTGGCTTAAAAAATCTTTAATGCTTTATATAAAAAGGCACAATTGTACCGGCGCTCACATACATTACAATACTTGTGAGGTTAACACACGTGTTATCCGTTCGTTAAAATATTGTAAATAATTTTTTATTAAAATGACTGGCAGAGGAAAAGGTGGAAAGGGTCTTGGAAAAGGGGGTGCAAAACGTCATAGAAAAGTTTTGCGTGATAATATCCAAGGTATTACAAAACCTGCAATTCGTCGTTTAGCACGACGAGGTGGAGTAAAACGTATCTCTGGTTTAATTTATGAAGAAACACGTGGTGTACTTAAAGTATTCCTTGAAAATGTTATTCGGGATGCTGTTACATATACTGAACACGCAAAACGTAAAACAGTTACAGCTATGGATGTTGTATATGCATTAAAACGACAAGGTCGTACTTTGTATGGTTTTGGAGGTTAAGAAAATATAATAATTTACTTAAAATATTTAGTAAATTTATTAAAGAATATTTAATACATCCGATAAATTTAAACAGGCTTTCCTTTTTGGGAAGCCACTAATTTTATTTATATAAGAGTAAATAAATTTGTTAATAAATATAACATATTATATAATTTGTTTACAACAAATTATTTTGTTTATAACATACATTACCAAATATTTTTATTTATTTTTTTTTTTTTTATTGTAATATATCTGCAATAATAAATTATAATTTGTATATTATCTATTTTATTTTACAATAACTTATTGAATTTTTGAAAAAATTTTATTATAAATTAATATACTATTATATTTTTTATATATACAAGTTAAGAGTAACAAGTATCGATAGGAGATTATCGAATTTATAACTAATAAAACATTTCGCCTTAATCAAAGAAAATAAAGATTTTGCTATACCATTTTTTATACTTTCAATAAATAATTTATTATTAAATTTTTATTATTTCATTTATTTTTTAAAATTATTAAAAATATTTTTCTAATAATTATAAGCGTACATAAACAAGTAGTAAATGTAAAATGAAAATAATAAAGGTAATGTAATGCATTTGCATTACACTGATTTACGATATATATTCCGCGATATCCTTTATTATATTTAAAATTAATAATATTGATATACTAATAATAGATATATTCAAGCTATTAATATATAAAATTTTATATTAAATATGATATTAATAATTGTTTATTTTATTTTTTTGTATATATAAAAATAATTTACTCTTATTTAAAAAATTTGATGGCTCTCTTAAAAAGAGAGCCGTTTTTATATGTTGATGTATTTTTATGTTATCAATTAAATAATATTTTCGATTTATTTATTTTGAACTTGTATATTTTGTAACAGCTTTAGTACCTTCACTAACAGCGTGCTTTGCCAATTCACCAGGTAATAATAATCGAACTGCGGTTTGAATTTCCCGACTTGTGATTGTTGAACGTTTATTATAATGTGCTAAACGTGATGCTTCAGCAGCAATACGTTCAAAAATATCATTAACAAAACTGTTCATGATACTCATAGCTTTACTAGAGATACCAGTATCAGGATGCACTTGTTTTAATACTTTGTAAATGTAAATTGCATATGATTCCTTGCGCTTCCTCTTCTTTTTCTTATCACTCTTTGATATATTTTTTTGAGCTTTGCCAGCTTTTTTTGCTGCTTTTCCACTTGTTTTTGGTGGCATTGTTACAAACAATTAATATACACAGATAGTTACAGAACACCAGTCAGTATATGTATGAGCGTGTCGTGTATACAACTAGCGTATTATATACGCGAAGATGGATATAACAATAAAAATGAATACTACTCTCTGATTGGCTAAAAATAATACTATAAGGTGATTGGTTTATTTTTAAAGTTTTATATTTTATAAATATTATAAATTAAAATACCCAAATAACATTTTAAACATTTATGTTACAATCCCCGTAACGTACACATCTGTGTGATTATATTTACAAAAAAAAAATATTAATTAAATAAATTTATTCGCTATGTCTGGACGAGGTAAAGGTGGTAAAGTAAAGGGAAAGGCAAAGTCAAGATCAAGCCGAGCAGGATTACAATTTCCTGTTGGAAGAATTCACAGATTATTACGAAAAGGAAATTATGCTGAACGAGTAGGTGCTGGTGCCCCAGTATATTTGGCTGCTGTTATGGAATATTTGGCTGCAGAAGTTCTCGAGTTAGCTGGTAATGCTGCCCGTGATAACAAAAAACACGTATCATTCCACGTCATTTACAATTGGCAATTCGTAATGATGAAGAATTAAATAAATTATTATCTGGTGTAACAATTGCTCAAGGTGGTGTATTACCAAACATTCAAGCAGTGTTATTACCAAAGAAAACTGAAAAGAAAGCATAAATTAAAAACATTGCATTAATTTTTATAATAATAATAATCGATCATAGGCCTTTTAATAAAAGGCCACAAATTTATTTAAAATAAGAGTAAAAATTATTTTTATAAATAATATATTATAATATTTTTTTAAAGAATCAATTTAAATAATTATAAATTAATGATTCTTTTTTTTTTTTTTCTTTTTTTATATGTTATTATGGAAATAATTCATCATATTATGATGACATTTAGGTAACATATTATAAGAATATTCATAAAATATTATCAAAATAATATTGTATTATGATGATATTTAGACAAAATATTATAAGAATATACACAAAATATTATCAAAATAATATCATTAGATAACAAAACTGTTCATGATACTCATACCTTTACTAGAGATAAAAGTATCAGGATGCACTTGTATTAATACATATTATCACAACATCACAAAATATTTTTTAAAAGGAAAAATTTTTTTAAAATTATTATAAAATTTGATTGAATTAAATTTCAATTTATTTTTTTAATAATTAAAGAAAAAAAAAAAACAAAGCATATAAACTTTCTATTGAAAATGTTATTTTAAACTAGATGGCCAAGTGAACTTCGTTACACAAACAATATATGACGTATTCGTTATTTAAATAATCAGTATCCTTTGATATTATATCAATACGTTACTCTCTTCTTTTGATACATATTAATAAAATTTCAATTTATAAGATTTTATGTCAATTATATAAATAATATTATAAATTTTCTAAATACATAAGTTAAGTAACAAAAAATTTGAATAACAAGATAAATTTATATATTATGTTTTAATACTCGATACTATAATATATCGCATCCGTTACCAATTATTCGGTATCCTTTGATTTATACACAGAATGAACTAAAAATATATATCAAATTTATTTTATTTATTTATATATTTAATATTATTATTATTATTTTATATTACAAAGTTTCTTAACGAAGCTTACAATGATTTCTCATATCGTACTTAACAAAATTATTTAGATCATATAAAATTTAAATTGTTAAAAAATTTGTATATTTATTATTATTATTATTTATTTTTATTAAAATTACATAACATAAAATTAATAATATTTTAATAATTATATAAATTAATTCTTATTTAAAATAATCTTATATTAATCTCAACAAATACTCTAATAATATATTTTGTCATAAATTTTTTTATATTTAAAATAAATATTATAATATATAAATACTTATATCAGTATAAAATTTCTTTATATAATTATGAAAAAATTAATTTAATAGTTAATTATTGATATTAATGCATAAATAAAAGTATTTTCTAATGAAATATATTTTGTCAATGTTCGATTAACACATTTCATAATAATACGTTTTCATTATTGACAAAAAAAGTTTTTCTAAAAATGAAATCTTATACTATAATATATATATTTATATATTAAATTTTTTAATTATTTATATACTAATAATTTATAATAAATCGATATTAAATAAAAAATAAAAATATATACTTTTTAAGTTTACCTTAAAAATATTATTGTTTTGTATGATTGAAATAATTAATATTAAACTATGTTTATTAATAATTGTTAATAAAAAAATTAAATATATTTTAATTTATAAAATAAATATTATTATTAAATTTATAATTTATTATTTTATATATTATAGAAATTGAAAAAATAAATCATGTTTACTACGACAGTAAATTAGAAATACTATTTAATTTTTATGTGTTTTCTACATGGTACTTTGACTTACATAGGGACTTATATTATTGTGAATAATGATATAATTGAAAACCTTTATTTTTTATTTGATAGAATTATTATATTTTATCATTTAAATATTTATAATAAATACATTATTTTTATAAAGTAAAAAAATATGGCCGAAGAAAATTCTACAGCTGTTGCAGCAACTGCGGTTACTGCTGCTTCTACAACACCAACAAAAAAAGCAACAGCTTCTGGTGCTAAACGTACAAAACAACATTCAAAACCAACACATCCACGTACATCAGAAATGGTTGTTAACGCAATTAAAAATTTAAAAGAACGTGGTGGTTCATCATTACAAGCAATTAAAAAATATTTAGCTGCAAATTATAAAGTGGATTCTGATAAAATTTCACCATTTATTAAAAAATATTTAAAAGCTGCTGTAACTGAGGGAGCCTTGGTACAAACTAAAGGTAAAGGTGCATCTGGTTCATTCAAATTGGCTGCTTCCGCTTCATCTAATTCTTCAGCTAAATCAAAAGTATCCAAAAAAGAAAGTGGAGCAAAAGGTTCAGCAAAGAGTGCTAAAAGTAAACGGGCACCAAAAGAAAAGAAAGCCACAACTACATCATTGGCAGCCAAAAAGCCTAAAGCAAAAAAAGCGACTCCATCATCATCAACTGCTGCTAAAAAAGTTACTGCAAAATCATCAGCGGCATCAAAAAAAGCACCAGTTAAAGCAAAACCAGCAAAAAGTACAAAATCCGCTGCCAAAAGTAGCCCTGCTCGTAAACCGAAAGCACCAAAAGCTAAGAAAGCTTCTGTTGCCAAATCATCTCCTACAAAAATTAAAAAAGCAGCACCAAAAAAGAAATGATCTGTTACTTTAATAATATATTGAAATATTTCATTATTTTTGCTAAAAAATGAAAATAACATAGGCCTTAATACAGGCCACAAATTAATATTTGATAAGAGTAAATTATTTTTTGTATAAATATTTTATAAAATAATAGTTAAGAAACATTTGCCACAGTCAGTACCACGGATGGGTGGCCACTTGAGAATACTGTGTGCGGTTGCATTTTTATTTAAAATATATGGTATAATAAATAAGTATATATTTAAATTGATTACTTCATTGAAAATTTTAATAATATACTTTAATATTAATGATATTTATGAAAAATATATATTTGTAAAAATTTTCATTTATTACTGGCAACAGCCATACCACGTTGAAAACACCGGTTCTCGTCCGATCACCGAAGTTAAGCAACATTGGGCACAGTCAGTACTTGGATGGGTGACCGCTTGGGAACACTGTGTGCGGTTGCCTTTTTATATTAAAAATATAAATTATTTTTCTTCTTTTCTTTTTTTTTACACACCATATATAAATATATGTTATTTAGAAATGTAAACCTTTTATATTATTCGTCAACAAATAAATATTATTTTTTGTATAAAATTTTATTGCATTTATAACTCATATCATGGTTACTTTAAAGCGAGAAGTTTTTTTAATATTTCAAATGAATATAAAATAATATAAATTTTATGAAATTTATTTATTTTTAGAAATAGCAATCGCTTATAATTATAACAAAATTTTAATAATGTTTAATTTTATTTCAATAATTTATATATATATATATATATATATATATTTTTTAATAAAAATAATATACTCTTATTTAATAATATATGTTGGTCCTATATATAGGACCGAAAATATTTCTTATTTGTTTTTTTTTTTTTTTAATTGTCATTTAAAACGCTTATGCACGTTCTCCACGAATACGTCTTGCCAATTGTATATCCTTAGGCATAATTGTAACACGCTTTGCATGAATTGCGCATAAATTGGTATCTTCAAATAAACCTACTAAATAGGCTTCACTAGCTTCTTGTAATGCCATAACAGCTGAACTTTGGAAACGTAAATCGGTTTTAAAATCTTGTGCAATTTCACGTACTAAACGTTGGAATGGTAATTTACGAATTAACAATTCAGTACTTTTTTGATAACGACGAATTTCTCGTAAAGCTACTGTACCAGGACGATATCTGTGTGGTTTTTTTACTCCACCAGTTGCTGGTGCACTTTTACGTGCAGCTTTCGTTGCTAATTGTTTTCTTGGTGCTTTACCACCAGTTGATTTACGTGCAGTTTGCTTGGTTCTAGCCATTTTCAAATAATAATGTTTTTACAAAAAAACACACAATTTTAAAAATTATATTCGACAATTTGATACTACAAAGTCAAATGTTTAAATGCGAAATAAATGTGTTGTATTTATATTTATATGAAATTTCAAAATTTTTGTTGTCATATCCTATTGGATAGCTATCAGAGTATGGACTAATCAAATTGTATAGGCGTGGCTTAAAAAATCTTTAATGCTTTATATAAAAAGGCACAATTGTACCGGCGCTCACATACATTACAATACTTGTGAGGTTAACACACGTGTTATCCGTTCGTTAAAATATTGTAAATAATTTTTTATTAAAATGACTGGCAGAGGAAAAGGTGGAAAGGGTCTTGGAAAAGGGGGTGCAAAACGTCATAGAAAAGTTTTGCGTGATAATATCCAAGGTATTACAAAACCTGCAATTCGTCGTTTAGCACGACGAGGTGGAGTAAAACGTATCTCTGGTTTAATTTATGAAGAAACACGTGGTGTACTTAAAGTATTCCTTGAAAATGTTATTCGGGATGCTGTTACATATACTGAACACGCAAAACGTAAAACAGTTACAGCTATGGATGTTGTATATGCATTAAAACGACAAGGTCGTACTTTGTATGGTTTTGGAGGTTAAGAAAATATAATAATTTACTTAAAATATTTAGTAAATTTATTAAAGAATATTTAATACATCCGATAAATTTAAACAGGCTTTCCTTTTTGGGAAGCCACTAATTTTATTTATATAAGAGTAAATAAATTTGTTAATAAATATAACATATTATATAATTTGTTTACAACAAATTATTTTGTTTATAACATACATTACCAAATATTTTTATTTATTTTTTTTTTTTTTATTGTAATATATCTGCAATAATAAATTATAATTTGTATATTATCTATTTTATTTTACAATAACTTATTGAATTTTTGAAAAAATTTTATTATAAATTAATATACTATTATATTTTTTATATATACAAGTTAAGAGTAACAAGTATCGATAGGAGATTATCGAATTTATAACTAATAAAACATTTCGCCTTAATCAAAGAAAATAAAGATTTTGCTATACCATTTTTTATACTTTCAATAAATAATTTATTATTAAATTTTTATTATTTCATTTATTTTTTAAAATTATTAAAAATATTTTTCTAATAATTATAAGCGTACATAAACAAGTAGTAAATGTAAAATGAAAATAATAAAGGTAATGTAATGCATTTGCATTACACTGATTTACGATATATATTCCGCGATATCCTTTATTATATTTAAAATTAATAATATTGATATACTAATAATAGATATATTCAAGCTATTAATATATAAAATTTTATATTAAATATGATATTAATAATTGTTTATTTTATTTTTTTGTATATATAAAAATAATTTACTCTTATTTAAAAAATTTGATGGCTCTCTTAAAAAGAGAGCCGTTTTTATATGTTGATGTATTTTTATGTTATCAATTAAATAATATTTTCGATTTATTTATTTTGAACTTGTATATTTTGTAACAGCTTTAGTACCTTCACTAACAGCGTGCTTTGCCAATTCACCAGGTAATAATAATCGAACTGCGGTTTGAATTTCCCGACTTGTGATTGTTGAACGTTTATTATAATGTGCTAAACGTGATGCTTCAGCAGCAATACGTTCAAAAATATCATTAACAAAACTGTTCATGATACTCATAGCTTTACTAGAGATACCAGTATCAGGATGCACTTGTTTTAATACTTTGTAAATGTAAATTGCATATGATTCCTTGCGCTTCCTCTTCTTTTTCTTATCACTCTTTGATATATTTTTTTGAGCTTTGCCAGCTTTTTTTGCTGCTTTTCCACTTGTTTTTGGTGGCATTGTTACAAACAATTAATATACACAGATAGTTACAGAACACCAGTCAGTATATGTATGAGCGTGTCGTGTATACAACTAGCGTATTATATACGCGAAGATGGATATAACAATAAAAATGAATACTACTCTCTGATTGGCTAAAAATAATACTATAAGGTGATTGGTTTATTTTTAAAGTTTTATATTTTATAAATATTATAAATTAAAATACCCAAATAACATTTTAAACATTTATGTTACAATCCCCGTAACGTACACATCTGTGTGATTATATTTACAAAAAAAAATATTAATTAAATAAATTTATTCGCTATGTCTGGACGAGGTAAAGGTGGTAAAGTAAAGGGAAAGGCAAAGTCAAGATCAAGCCGAGCAGGATTACAATTTCCTGTTGGAAGAATTCACAGATTATTACGAAAAGGAAATTATGCTGAACGAGTAGGTGCTGGTGCCCCAGTATATTTGGCTGCTGTTATGGAATATTTGGCTGCAGAAGTTCTCGAGTTAGCTGGTAATGCTGCCCGTGATAACAAAAAAACACGTATCATTCCACGTCATTTACAATTGGCAATTCGTAATGATGAAGAATTAAATAAATTATTATCTGGTGTAACAATTGCTCAAGGTGGTGTATTACCAAACATTCAAGCAGTGTTATTACCAAAGAAAACTGAAAAGAAAGCATAAATTAAAAACATTGCATTAATTTTTATAATAATAATACATCGATCATAGGCCTTTTAATAAAAGGCCACAAATTTATTTAAAATAAGAGTAAAAATTATTTTTATAAATAATATATTATAATATTTTTTTAAAGAATCAATTTAAATAATTATAAATTAATGATTCTTTTTTTTTTTTTCTTTTTTTATATGTTATTATGGAAATAATTCATCATATTATGATGACATTTAGGTAACATATTATAAGAATATTCATAAAATATTATCAAAATAATATTGTATTATGATGATATTTAGACAAAATATTATAAGAATATACACAAAATATTATCAAAATAATATCATTAGATAACAAAACTGTTCATGATACTCATACCTTTACTAGAGATAAAAGTATCAGGATGCACTTGTATTAATACATATTATCACAACATCACAAAATATTTTTTAAAAGGAAAAATTTTTTTAAAATTATTATAAAATTTGATTGAATTAAATTTCAATTTATTTTTTTAATAATTAAAGAAAAAAAAAAAAACAAAGCATATAAACTTTCTATTGAAAATGTTATTTTAAACTAGATGGCCAAGTGAACTTCGTTACACAAACAATATATGACGTATTCGTTATTTAAATAATCAGTATCCTTTGATATTATATCAATACGTTACTCTCTTCTTTTGATACATATTAATAAAATTTCAATTTATAAGATTTTATGTCAATTATATAAATAATATTATAAATTTTCTAAATACATAAGTTAAGTAACAAAAAATTTGAATAACAAGATAAATTTATATATTATGTTTTAATACTCGATACTATAATATATCGCATCCGTTACCAATTATTCGGTATCCTTTGATTTATACACAGAATGAACTAAAAATATATATCAAATTTATTTTATTTATTTATATATTTAATATTATTATTATTATTTTATATTACAAAGTTTCTTAACGAAGCTTACAATGATTTCTCATATCGTACTTAACAAAATTATTTAGATCATATAAAATTTAAATTGTTAAAAAATTTGTATATTTATTATTATTATTATTTATTTTTATTAAAATTACATAACATAAAATTAATAATATTTTAATAATTATATAAATTAATTCTTATTTAAAATAATCTTATATTAATCTCAACAAATACTCTAATAATATATTTTGTCATAAATTTTTTTATATTTAAAATAAATATTATAATATATAAATACTTATATCAGTATAAAATTTCTTTATATAATTATGAAAAAATTAATTTAATAGTTAATTATTGATATTAATGCATAAATAAAAGTATTTTCTAATGAAATATATTTTGTCAATGTTCGATTAACACATTTCATAATAATACGTTTTCATTATTGACAAAAAAAGTTTTTCTAAAAATGAAATCTTATACTATAATATATATATTTATATATTAAATTTTTTAATTATTTATATACTAATAATTTATAATAAATCGATATTAAATAAAAAATAAAAATATATACTTTTTAAGTTTACCTTAAAAATATTATTGTTTTGTATGATTGAAATAATTAATATTAAACTATGTTTATTAATAATTGTTAATAAAAAAATTAAATATATTTTAATTTATAAAATAAATATTATTATTAAATTTATAATTTATTATTTTATATATTATAGAAATTGAAAAAATAAATCATGTTTACTACGACAGTAAATTAGAAATACTATTTAATTTTTATGTGTTTTCTACATGGTACTTTGACTTACATAGGGACTTATATTATTGTGAATAATGATATAATTGAAAACCTTTATTTTTTATTTGATAGAATTATTATATTTTATCATTTAAATATTTATAATAAATACATTATTTTTATAAAGTAAAAAAATATGGCCGAAGAAAATTCTACAGCTGTTGCAGCAACTGCGGTTACTGCTGCTTCTACAACACCAACAAAAAAAGCAACAGCTTCTGGTGCTAAACGTACAAAACAACATTCAAAACCAACACATCCACGTACATCAGAAATGGTTGTTAACGCAATTAAAAATTTAAAAGAACGTGGTGGTTCATCATTACAAGCAATTAAAAAATATTTAGCTGCAAATTATAAAGTGGATTCTGATAAAATTTCACCATTTATTAAAAAATATTTAAAAGCTGCTGTAACTGAGGGAGCCTTGGTACAAACTAAAGGTAAAGGTGCATCTGGTTCATTCAAATTGGCTGCTTCCGCTTCATCTAATTCTTCAGCTAAATCAAAAGTATCCAAAAAAGAAAGTGGAGCAAAAGGTTCAGCAAAGAGTGCTAAAAGTAAACGGGCACCAAAAGAAAAGAAAGCCACAACTACATCATTGGCAGCCAAAAAGCCTAAAGCAAAAAAAGCGACTCCATCATCATCAACTGCTGCTAAAAAAGTTACTGCAAAATCATCAGCGGCATCAAAAAAAGCACCAGTTAAAGCAAAACCAGCAAAAAGTACAAAATCCGCTGCCAAAAGTAGCCCTGCTCGTAAACCGAAAGCACCAAAAGCTAAGAAAGCTTCTGTTGCCAAATCATCTCCTACAAAAATTAAAAAAGCAGCACCAAAAAAGAAATGATCTGTTACTTTAATAATATATTGAAATATTTCATTATTTTTGCTAAAAAATGAAAATAACATAGGCCTTAATACAGGCCACAAATTAATATTTGATAAGAGTAAATTATTTTTTGTATAAATATTTTATAAAATAATAGTTAAGAAACATTTGCCACAGTCAGTACCACGGATGGGTGGCCACTTGAGAATACTGTGTGCGGTTGCATTTTTATTTAAAATATATGGTATAATAAATAAGTATATATTTAAATTGATTACTTCATTGAAAATTTTAATAATATACTTTAATATTAATGATATTTATGAAAAATATATATTTGTAAAAATTTTCATTTATTACTGGCAACAGCCATACCACGTTGAAAACACCGGTTCTCGTCCGATCACCGAAGTTAAGCAACATTGGGCACAGTCAGTACTTGGATGGGTGACCGCTTGGGAACACTGTGTGCGGTTGCCTTTTTATATTAAAAATATAAATTATTTTTCTTCTTTTCTTTTTTTTTACACACCATATATAAATATATGTTATTTAGAAATGTAAACCTTTTATATTATTCGTCAACAAATAAATATTATTTTTTGTATAAAATTTTATTGCATTTATAACTCATATCATGGTTACTTTAAAGCGAGAAGTTTTTTTAATATTTCAAATGAATATAAAATAATATAAATTTTATGAAATTTATTTATTTTTAGAAATAGCAATCGCTTATAATTATAACAAAATTTTAATAATGTTTAATTTTATTTCAATAATTTATATATATATATATATATATATATATTTTTTAATAAAAATAATATACTCTTATTTAATAATATATGTTGGTCCTATATATAGGACCGAAAATATTTCTTATTTGTTTTTTTTTTTTTTAAATTGTCATTTAAAACGCTTATGCACGTTCTCCACGAATACGTCTTGCCAATTGTATATCCTTAGGCATAATTGTAACACGCTTTGCATGAATTGCGCATAAATTGGTATCTTCAAATAAACCTACTAAATAGGCTTCACTAGCTTCTTGTAATGCCATAACAGCTGAACTTTGGAAACGTAAATCGGTTTTAAAATCTTGTGCAATTTCACGTACTAAACGTTGGAATGGTAATTTACGAATTAACAATTCAGTACTTTTTTGATAACGACGAATTTCTCGTAAAGCTACTGTACCAGGACGATATCTGTGTGGTTTTTTTACTCCACCAGTTGCTGGTGCACTTTTACGTGCAGCTTTCGTTGCTAATTGTTTTCTTGGTGCTTTACCACCAGTTGATTTACGTGCAGTTTGCTTGGTTCTAGCCATTTTCAAATAATAATGTTTTTACAAAAAAACACACAATTTTAAAAATTATATTCGACAATTTGATACTACAAAGTCAAATGTTTAAATGCGAAATAAATGTGTTGTATTTATATTTATATGAAATTTCAAAATTTTTGTTGTCATATCCTATTGGATAGCTATCAGAGTATGGACTAATCAAATTGTATAGGCGTGGCTTAAAAAATCTTTAATGCTTTATATAAAAAGGCACAATTGTACCGGCGCTCACATACATTACAATACTTGTGAGGTTAACACACGTGTTATCCGTTCGTTAAAATATTGTAAATAATTTTTTATTAAAATGACTGGCAGAGGAAAAGGTGGAAAGGGTCTTGGAAAAGGGGGTGCAAAACGTCATAGAAAAGTTTTGCGTGATAATATCCAAGGTATTACAAAACCTGCAATTCGTCGTTTAGCACGACGAGGTGGAGTAAAACGTATCTCTGGTTTAATTTATGAAGAAACACGTGGTGTACTTAAAGTATTCCTTGAAAATGTTATTCGGGATGCTGTTACATATACTGAACACGCAAAACGTAAAACAGTTACAGCTATGGATGTTGTATATGCATTAAAACGACAAGGTCGTACTTTGTATGGTTTTGGAGGTTAAGAAAATATAATAATTTACTTAAAATATTTAGTAAATTTATTAAAGAATATTTAATACATCCGATAAATTTAAACAGGCTTTCCTTTTTGGGAAGCCACTAATTTTATTTATATAAGAGTAAATAAATTTGTTAATAAATATAACATATTATATAATTTGTTTACAACAAATTATTTTGTTTATAACATACATTACCAAATATTTTTATTTATTTTTTTTTTTTTTATTGTAATATATCTGCAATAATAAATTATAATTTGTATATTATCTATTTTATTTTACAATAACTTATTGAATTTTTGAAAAAATTTTATTATAAATTAATATACTATTATATTTTTTATATATACAAGTTAAGAGTAACAAGTATCGATAGGAGATTATCGAATTTATAACTAATAAAACATTTCGCCTTAATCAAAGAAAATAAAGATTTTGCTATACCATTTTTTATACTTTCAATAAATAATTTATTATTAAATTTTTATTATTTCATTTATTTTTTAAAATTATTAAAAATATTTTTCTAATAATTATAAGCGTACATAAACAAGTAGTAAATGTAAAATGAAAATAATAAAGGTAATGTAATGCAAATGCATTACATTGATTTACGATATATATTCCGCGATATCCTTTATTATATTTAAAATTAATAATATTGATATACTAATAATAGATATATTCAAGCTATTAATATATAAAATTTTATATTAAATATGATATTAATAATTGTTTATTTTATTTTTTTGTATATATAAAAATAATTTACTCTTATTTAAAAAATTTGATGGCTCTCTTAAAAAGAGAGCCGTTTTTATATGTTGATGTATTTTTATGTTATCAATTAAATAATATTTTCGATTTATTTATTTTGAACTTGTATATTTTGTAACAGCTTTAGTACCTTCACTAACAGCGTGCTTTGCCAATTCACCAGGTAATAATAATCGAACTGCGGTTTGAATTTCCCGACTTGTGATTGTTGAACGTTTATTATAATGTGCTAAACGTGATGCTTCAGCAGCAATACGTTCAAAAATATCATTAACAAAACTGTTCATGATACTCATAGCTTTACTAGAGATACCAGTATCAGGATGCACTTGTTTTAATACTTTGTAAATGTAAATTGCATATGATTCCTTGCGCTTCCTCTTCTTTTTCTTATCACTCTTTGATATATTTTTTTGAGCTTTGCCAGCTTTTTTTGCTGCTTTTCCACTTGTTTTTGGTGGCATTGTTACAAACAATTAATATACACAGATAGTTACAGAACACCAGTCAGTATATGTATGAGCGTGTCATGTATACAACTAGCGTATTATATACGCGAAGATGGATATAACAATAAAAATGAATACTACTCTCTGATTGGCTAAAAATAATACTATAAGGTGATTGGTTTATTTTTAAAGTTTTATATTTTATAAATATTATAAATTAAAATACCCAAATAACATTTTAAACATTTATGTTACAATCCCCGTAACGTACACATCTGTGTGATTATATTTACAAAAAAAAATATTAATTAAATAAATTTATTCGCTATGTCTGGACGAGGTAAAGGTGGTAAAGTAAAGGGAAAGGCAAAGTCAAGATCAAGCCGAGCAGGATTACAATTTCCTGTTGGAAGAATTCACAGATTATTACGAAAAGGAAATTATGCTGAACGAGTAGGTGCTGGTGCCCCAGTATATTTGGCTGCTGTTATGGAATATTTGGCTGCAGAAGTTCTCGAGTTAGCTGGTAATGCTGCCCGTGATAACAAAAAAACACGTATCATTCCACGTCATTTACAATTGGCAATTCGTAATGATGAAGAATTAAATAAATTATTATCTGGTGTAACAATTGCTCAAGGTGGTGTATTACCAAACATTCAAGCAGTGTTATTACCAAAGAAAACTGAAAAGAAAGCATAAATTAAAAACATTGCATTAATTTTTATAATAATAATACATCGATCATAGGCCTTTTAATAAAAGGCCACAAATTTATTTAAAATAAGAGTAAAAATTATTTTTATAAATAATATATTATAATATTTTTTTAAAGAATCAATTTAAATAATTATAAATTAATGATTCTTTTTTTTTTTTTCTTTTTTTATATGTTATTATGGAAATAATTCATCATATTATGATGACATTTAGGTAACATATTATAAGAATATTCATAAAATATTATCAAAATAATATTGTATTATGATGATATTTAGACAAAATATTATAAGAATATACACAAAATATTATCAAAATAATATCATTAGATAACAAAACTGTTCATGATACTCATACCTTTACTAGAGATAAAAGTATCAGGATGCACTTGTATTAATACATATTATCACAACATCACAAAATATTTTTTAAAAGGAAAAATTTTTTTAAAATTATTATAAAATTTGATTGAATTAAATTTCAATTTATTTTTTTAATAATTAAAGAAAAAAAAAAAACAAAGCATATAAACTTTCTATTGAAAATGTTATTTTAAACTAGATGGCCAAGTGAACTTCGTTACACAAACAATATATGACGTATTCGTTATTTAAATAATCAGTATCCTTTGATATTATATCAATACGTTACTCTCTTCTTTTGATACATATTAATAAAATTTCAATTTATAAGATTTTATGTCAATTATATAAATAATATTATAAATTTTCTAAATACATAAGTTAAGTAACAAAAAATTTGAATAACAAGATAAATTTATATATTATGTTTTAATACTCGATACTATAATATATCGCATCCGTTACCAATTATTCGGTATCCTTTGATTTATACACAGAATGAACTAAAAATATATATCAAATTTATTTTATTTATTTATATATTTAATATTATTATTATTATTTTATATTACAAAGTTTCTTAACGAAGCTTACAATGATTTCTCATATCGTACTTAACAAAATTATTTAGATCATATAAAATTTAAATTGTTAAAAAATTTGTATATTTATTATTATTATTATTTATTTTTATTAAAATTACATAACATAAAATTAATAATATTTTAATAATTATATAAATTAATTCTTATTTAAAATAATCTTATATTAATCTCAACAAATACTCTAATAATATATTTTGTCATAAATTTTTTTATATTTAAAATAAATATTATAATATATAAATACTTATATCAGTATAAAATTTCTTTATATAATTATGAAAAAATTAATTTAATAGTTAATTATTGATATTAATGCATAAATAAAAGTATTTTCTAATGAAATATATTTTGTCAATGTTCGATTAACACATTTCATAATAATACGTTTTCATTATTGACAAAAAAAGTTTTTCTAAAAATGAAATCTTATACTATAATATATATATTTATATATTAAATTTTTTAATTATTTATATACTAATAATTTATAATAAATCGATATTAAATAAAAAATAAAAATATATACTTTTTAAGTTTACCTTAAAAATATTATTGTTTTGTATGATTGAAATAATTAATATTAAACTATGTTTATTAATAATTGTTAATAAAAAAATTAAATATATTTTAATTTATAAAATAAATATTATTATTAAATTTATAATTTATTATTTTATATATTATAGAAATTGAAAAAATAAATCATGTTTACTACGACAGTAAATTAGAAATACTATTTAATTTTTATGTGTTTTCTACATGGTACTTTGACTTACATAGGGACTTATATTATTGTGAATAATGATATAATTGAAAACCTTTATTTTTTATTTGATAGAATTATTATATTTTATCATTTAAATATTTATAATAAATACATTATTTTTATAAAGTAAAAAAATATGGCCGAAGAAAATTCTACAGCTGTTGCAGCAACTGCGGTTACTGCTGCTTCTACAACACCAACAAAAAAAGCAACAGCTTCTGGTGCTAAACGTACAAAACAACATTCAAAACCAACACATCCACGTACATCAGAAATGGTTGTTAACGCAATTAAAAATTTAAAAGAACGTGGTGGTTCATCATTACAAGCAATTAAAAAATATTTAGCTGCAAATTATAAAGTGGATTCTGATAAAATTTCACCATTTATTAAAAAATATTTAAAAGCTGCTGTAACTGAGGGAGCCTTGGTACAAACTAAAGGTAAAGGTGCATCTGGTTCATTCAAATTGGCTGCTTCCGCTTCATCTAATTCTTCAGCTAAATCAAAAGTATCCAAAAAAGAAAGTGGAGCAAAAGGTTCAGCAAAGAGTGCTAAAAGTAAACGGGCACCAAAAGAAAAGAAAGCCACAACTACATCATTGGCAGCCAAAAAGCCTAAAGCAAAAAAAGCGACTCCATCATCATCAACTGCTGCTAAAAAAGTTACTGCAAAATCATCAGCGGCATCAAAAAAAGCACCAGTTAAAGCAAAACCAGCAAAAAGTACAAAATCCGCTGCCAAAAGTAGCCCTGCTCGTAAACCGAAAGCACCAAAAGCTAAGAAAGCTTCTGTTGCCAAATCATCTCCTACAAAAATTAAAAAAGCAGCACCAAAAAAGAAATGATCTGTTACTTTAATAATATATTGAAATATTTCATTATTTTTGCTAAAAAATGAAAATAACATAGGCCTTAATACAGGCCACAAATTAATATTTGATAAGAGTAAATTATTTTTTGTATAAATATTTTATAAAATAATAGTTAAGAAACATTTGCCACAGTCAGTACCACGGATGGGTGGCCACTTGAGAATACTGTGTGCGGTTGCATTTTTATTTAAAATATATGGTATAATAAATAAGTATATATTTAAATTGATTACTTCATTGAAAATTTTAATAATATACTTTAATATTAATGATATTTATGAAAAATATATATTTGTAAAAATTTTCATTTATTACTGGCAACAGCCATACCACGTTGAAAACACCGGTTCTCGTCCGATCACCGAAGTTAAGCAACATTGGGCACAGTCAGTACTTGGATGGGTGACCGCTTGGGAACACTGTGTGCGGTTGCCTTTTTATATTAAAAATATAAATTATTTTTCTTCTTTTCTTTTTTTTTACACACCATATATAAATATATGTTATTTAGAAATGTAAACCTTTTATATTATTCGTCAACAAATAAATATTATTTTTTGTATAAGATTTTATTGCATTTATAACTCATATCATGGTTACTTTAAAGCGAGAAGTTTTTTTAATATTTCAAATGAATATAAAATAATATAAATTTTATGAAATTTATTTATTTTTAGAAATAGCAATCGCTTATAATTATAACAAAATTTTAATAATGTTTAATTTTATTTCAATAATTTATATATATATATATATATATATATATTTTTTAATAAAAATAATATACTCTTATTTAATAATATATGTTGGTCCTATATATAGGACCGAAAATATTTCTTATTTGTTTTTTTTTTTTTTAAATTGTCATTTAAAACGCTTATGCACGTTCTCCACGAATACGTCTTGCCAATTGTATATCCTTAGGCATAATTGTAACACGCTTTGCATGAATTGCGCATAAATTGGTATCTTCAAATAAACCTACTAAATAGGCTTCACTAGCTTCTTGTAATGCCATAACAGCTGAACTTTGGAAACGTAAATCGGTTTTAAAATCTTGTGCAATTTCACGTACTAAACGTTGGAATGGTAATTTACGAATTAACAATTCAGTACTTTTTTGATAACGACGAATTTCTCGTAAAGCTACTGTACCAGGACGATATCTGTGTGGTTTTTTTACTCCACCAGTTGCTGGTGCACTTTTACGTGCAGCTTTCGTTGCTAATTGTTTTCTTGGTGCTTTACCACCAGTTGATTTACGTGCAGTTTGCTTGGTTCTAGCCATTTTCAAATAATAATGTTTTTACAAAAAAACACACAATTTTAAAAATTATATTCGACAATTTGATACTACAAAGTCAAATGTTTAAATGCGAAATAAATGTGTTGTATTTATATTTATATGAAATTTCAAAATTTTTGTTGTCATATCCTATTGGATAGCTATCAGAGTATGGACTAATCAAATTGTATAGGCGTGGCTTAAAAAATCTTTAATGCTTTATATAAAAAGGCACAATTGTACCGGCGCTCACATACATTACAATACTTGTGAGGTTAACACACGTGTTATCCGTTCGTTAAAATATTGTAAATAATTTTTTATTAAAATGACTGGCAGAGGAAAAGGTGGAAAGGGTCTTGGAAAAGGGGGTGCAAAACGTCATAGAAAAGTTTTGCGTGATAATATCCAAGGTATTACAAAACCTGCAATTCGTCGTTTAGCACGACGAGGTGGAGTAAAACGTATCTCTGGTTTAATTTATGAAGAAACACGTGGTGTACTTAAAGTATTCCTTGAAAATGTTATTCGGGATGCTGTTACATATACTGAACACGCAAAACGTAAAACAGTTACAGCTATGGATGTTGTATATGCATTAAAACGACAAGGTCGTACTTTGTATGGTTTTGGAGGTTAAGAAAATATAATAATTTACTTAAAATATTTAGTAAATTTATTAAAGAATATTTAATACATCCGATAAATTTAAACAGGCTTTCCTTTTTGGGAAGCCACTAATTTTATTTATATAAGAGTAAATAAATTTGTTAATAAATATAACATATTATATAATTTGTTTACAACAAATTATTTTGTTTATAACATACATTACCAAATATTTTTATTTATTTTTTTTTTTTTTATTGTAATATATCTGCAATAATAAATTATAATTTGTATATTATCTATTTTATTTTACAATAACTTATTGAATTTTTGAAAAAATTTTATTATAAATTAATATACTATTATATTTTTTATATATACAAGTTAAGAGTAACAAGTATCGATAGGAGATTATCGAATTTATAACTAATAAAACATTTCGCCTTAATCAAAGAAAATAAAGATTTTGCTATACCATTTTTTATACTTTCAATAAATAATTTATTATTAAATTTTTATTATTTCATTTATTTTTTAAAATTATTAAAAATATTTTTCTAATAATTATAAGCGTACATAAACAAGTAGTAAATGTAAAATGAAAATAATAAAGGTAATGTAATGCATTTGCATTACACTGATTTACGATATATATTCCGCGATATCCTTTATTATATTTAAAATTAATAATATTGATATACTAATAATAGATATATTCAAGCTATTAATATATAAAATTTTATATTAAATATGATATTAATAATTGTTTATTTTATTTTTTTGTATATATAAAAATAATTTACTCTTATTTAAAAAATTTGATGGCTCTCTTAAAAAGAGAGCCATTTTTATATGTTGATGTATTTTTATGTTATCAATTAAATAATATTTTCGATTTATTTATTTTGAACTTGTATATTTTGTAACAGCTTTAGTACCTTCACTAACAGCGTGCTTTGCCAATTCACCAGGTAATAATAATCGAACTGCGGTTTGAATTTCCCGACTTGTGATTGTTGAACGTTTATTATAATGTGCTAAACGTGATGCTTCAGCAGCAATACGTTCAAAAATATCATTAACAAAACTGTTCATGATACTCATAGCTTTACTAGAGATACCAGTATCAGGATGCACTTGTTTTAATACTTTGTAAATGTAAATTGCATATGATTCCTTGCGCTTCCTCTTCTTTTTCTTATCACTCTTTGATATATTTTTTTGAGCTTTGCCAGCTTTTTTTGCTGCTTTTCCACTTGTTTTTGGTGGCATTGTTACAAACAATTAATATACACAGATAGTTACAGAACACCAGTCAGTATATGTATGAGCGTGTCGTGTATACAACTAGCGTATTATATACGCGAAGATGGATATAACAATAAAAATGAATACTACTCTCTGATTGGCTAAAAATAATACTATAAGGTGATTGGTTTATTTTTAAAGTTTTATATTTTATAAATATTATAAATTAAAATACCCAAATAACATTTTAAACATTTATGTTACAATCCCCGTAACGTACACATCTGTGTGATTATATTTACAAAAAAAAATATTAATTAAATAAATTTATTCGCTATGTCTGGACGAGGTAAAGGTGGTAAAGTAAAGGGAAAGGCAAAGTCAAGATCAAGCCGAGCAGGATTACAATTTCCTGTTGGAAGAATTCACAGATTATTACGAAAAGGAAATTATGCTGAACGAGTAGGTGCTGGTGCCCCAGTATATTTGGCTGCTGTTATGGAATATTTGGCTGCAGAAGTTCTCGAGTTAGCTGGTAATGCTGCCCGTGATAACAAAAAAACACGTATCATTCCACGTCATTTACAATTGGCAATTCGTAATGATGAAGAATTAAATAAATTATTATCTGGTGTAACAATTGCTCAAGGTGGTGTATTACCAAACATTCAAGCAGTGTTATTACCAAAGAAAACTGAAAAGAAAGCATAAATTAAAAACATTGCATTAATTTTTATAATAATAATACATCGATCATAGGCCTTTTAATAAAAGGCCACAAATTTATTTAAAATAAGAGTAAAAATTATTTTTATAAATAATATATTATAATATTTTTTTAAAGAATCAATTTAAATAATTATAAATTAATGATTCTTTTTTTTTTTTTCTTTTTTTATATGTTATTATGGAAATAATTCATCATATTATGATGACATTTAGGTAACATATTATAAGAATATTCATAAAATATTATCAAAATAATATTGTATTATGATGATATTTAGACAAAATATTATAAGAATATACACAAAATATTATCAAAATAATATCATTAGATAACAAAACTGTTCATGATACTCATACCTTTACTAGAGATAAAAGTATCAGGATGCACTTGTATTAATACATATTATCACAACATCACAAAATATTTTTTAAAAGGAAAAATTTTTTTAAAATTATTATAAAATTTGATTGAATTAAATTTCAATTTATTTTTTTAATAATTAAAGAAAAAAAAAAAACAAAGCATATAAACTTTCTATTGAAAATGTTATTTTAAACTAGATGGCCAAGTGAACTTCGTTACACAAACAATATATGACGTATTCGTTATTTAAATAATCAGTATCCTTTGATATTATATCAATACGTTACTCTCTTCTTTTGATACATATTAATAAAATTTCAATTTATAAGATTTTATGTCAATTATATAAATAATATTATAAATTTTCTAAATACATAAGTTAAGTAACAAAAAATTTGAATAACAAGATAAATTTATATATTATGTTTTAATACTCGATACTATAATATATCGCATCCGTTACCAATTATTCGGTATCCTTTGATTTATACACAGAATGAACTAAAAATATATATCAAATTTATTTTATTTATTTATATATTTAATATTATTATTATTATTTTATATTACAAAGTTTCTTAACGAAGCTTACAATGATTTCTCATATCGTACTTAACAAAATTATTTAGATCATATAAAATTTAAATTGTTAAAAAATTTGTATATTTATTATTATTATTATTTATTTTTATTAAAATTACATAACATAAAATTAATAATATTTTAATAATTATATAAATTAATTCTTATTTAAAATAATCTTATATTAATCTCAACAAATACTCTAATAATATATTTTGTCATAAATTTTTTTATATTTAAAATAAATATTATAATATATAAATACTTATATCAGTATAAAATTTCTTTATATAATTATGAAAAAATTAATTTAATAGTTAATTATTGATATTAATGCATAAATAAAAGTATTTTCTAATGAAATATATTTTGTCAATGTTCGATTAACACATTTCATAATAATACGT
Organism: Chrysoperla carnea; assembly: GCF_905475395.1. Taxonomy (NCBI): domain Eukaryota; kingdom Metazoa; phylum Arthropoda; class Insecta; order Neuroptera; family Chrysopidae; genus Chrysoperla; species Chrysoperla carnea. Next base: position 25,280 of record NW_025408082.1, read on the forward strand.
TTTCATTATTGACAAAAAAAGTTTTTCTAAAAATGAAATCTTATACTATAATATATATATTTATATATTAAATTTTTTAATTATTTATATACTAATAATTTATAATAAATCGATATTAAATAAAAAATAAAAATATATACTTTTTAAGTTTACCTTAAAAATATTATTGTTTTGTATGATTGAAATAATTAATATTAAACTATGTTTATTAATAATTGTTAATAAAAAAATTAAATATATTTTAATTTATAAAATAAATATTATTATTAAATTTATAATTTATTATTTTATATATTATAGAAATTGAAAAAATAAATCATGTTTACTACGACAGTAAATTAGAAATACTATTTAATTTTTATGTGTTTTCTACATGGTACTTTGACTTACATAGGGACTTATATTATTGTGAATAATGATATAATTGAAAACCTTTATTTTTTATTTGATAGAATTATTATATTTTATCATTTAAATATTTATAATAAATACATTATTTTTATAAAGTAAAAAAATATGGCCGAAGAAAATTCTACAGCTGTTGCAGCAACTGCGGTTACTGCTGCTTCTACAACACCAACAAAAAAAGCAACAGCTTCTGGTGCTAAACGTACAAAACAACATTCAAAACCAACACATCCACGTACATCAGAAATGGTTGTTAACGCAATTAAAAATTTAAAAGAACGTGGTGGTTCATCATTACAAGCAATTAAAAAATATTTAGCTGCAAATTATAAAGTGGATTCTGATAAAATTTCACCATTTATTAAAAAATATTTAAAAGCTGCTGTAACTGAGGGAGCCTTGGTACAAACTAAAGGTAAAGGTGCATCTGGTTCATTCAAATTGGCTGCTTCCGCTTCATCTAATTCTTCAGCTAAATCAAAAGTATCCAAAAAAGAAAGTGGAGCAAAAGGTTCAGCAAAGAGTGCTAAAAGTAAACGGGCACCAAAAGAAAAGAAAGCCACAACTACATCATTGGCAGCCAAAAAGCCTAAAGCAAAAAAAGCGACTCCATCATCATCAACTGCTGCTAAAAAAGTTACTGCAAAATCATCAGCGGCATCAAAAAAAGCACCAGTTAAAGCAAAACCAGCAAAAAGTACAAAATCCGCTGCCAAAAGTAGCCCTGCTCGTAAACCGAAAGCACCAAAAGCTAAGAAAGCTTCTGTTGCCAAATCATCTCCTACAAAAATTAAAAAAGCAGCACCAAAAAAGAAATGATCTGTTACTTTAATAATATATTGAAATATTTCATTATTTTTGCTAAAAAATGAAAATAACATAGGCCTTAATACAGGCCACAAATTAATATTTGATAAGAGTAAATTATTTTTTGTATAAATATTTTATAAAATAATAGTTAAGAAACATTTGCCACAGTCAGTACCACGGATGGGTGGCCACTTGAGAATACTGTGTGCGGTTGCATTTTTATTTAAAATATATGGTATAATAAATAAGTATATATTTAAATTGATTACTTCATTGAAAATTTTAATAATATACTTTAATATTAATGATATTTATGAAAAATATATATTTGTAAAAATTTTCATTTATTACTGGCAACAGCCATACCACGTTGAAAACACCGGTTCTCGTCCGATCACCGAAGTTAAGCAACATTGGGCACAGTCAGTACTTGGATGGGTGACCGCTTGGGAACACTGTGTGCGGTTGCCTTTTTATATTAAAAATATAAATTATTTTTCTTCTTTTCTTTTTTTTTACACACCATATATAAATATATGTTATTTAGAAATGTAAACCTTTTATATTATTCGTCAACAAATAAATATTATTTTTTGTATAAAATTTTATTGCATTTATAACTCATATCATGGTTACTTTAAAGCGAGAAGTTTTT